>NC_084733.1:18482922-18660422 GCF_033978785.1 Entelurus aequoreus
TACTTACGCCTCCAGTAAACGGGGTAGCATTCCCCATCTTTGACGTCCACTTCGTAAAGTCCTCCCCGAACACAAACAGGCTCCACGTTGATGCCAATGCTGCCAGGGTCCCTCTCATCCATGCTGTTGGTGGATGTCTCCAGGGAGACACTGCCCGTCCACGTCTCCGCCGGTACTCCACCGTTCTCTTCCACGGGTGCATCGCCGCGGTCGGCCTCCTCGCCGGGGTTGAGCTCCCAGTATTTCCGAAACATCAGCTCAATGTTCAGCGAGTCGTGTCCCACAAAGGGCTTCCACGTCTTCTTGTCCTCCTTATAAAACCACCGCACTTCCTCGGGTCCGAGCTCCACCACCACGTCGCTGAAGTGGTGCCGGGAGCTGTTGGACCGAGACCGCTTCCTCCTCTCGAACAGCGGGCCCACCACCGCCGCCACCGCGTCGCCATTGCCGCACTCCACCGAGTCGCCGCCGATGAATGGGGCGGTCGGGGGGAAGTCCAGCAGGAGCCCGTCCTCGTTCAGGTTCAGGTCCAGGTGTGGCGCGTCCAGTCCGGGTTGGATCGAAGACATCCCGGCCTGCACGGTGTCGTCCATGGGGCTCATGTCGTGACAGCACTCGTAGTCCCACTTTTTGTTGTTGTTGTCAGCCGCTGTCACCCCGACTTGGGGACACTTACTAGCATCGCTGTGTAAAGTCTGCTTCAACACGGAGCTAATATTGTTCATAACTGTAGCATCACCACCCTTCGCGCCCGTTAGCTTTAACCTTTAAAAAGGACGCCATTATGCTCTCCAATTAATACATTTTAGTCCCATGAAGCTTCTAGAAGGGTCTAACAGCTAGCTAGCTCGCCAGGGCTAACGAAGCCGGTAGAACTCCGAAGCTAACCGGACAACATGCTCGTAGCACTCGTGTTTTAAAACTCCTACGCCATCAGCCGACCAAAAAATAAATAAAAAATAAGACTTTAAAATGAAACGATTTCACCCGAAACGCCGCGAATTACGTGACTTTTATGTGTCCTGGGGGGAGAGTTTCATCAGGAATATGTGATGTCAAAGCCCGCACTTCCATAGCGACACTAGCAGCCCAGCGAGCAGGAGCGAATGAGTGTGCGCGTTCACGGGTGTTGACAGCTGACGTTGACGCATTCATTTGGCGAGAGCGCGTACGTACGACGCACACGCTTTGTGGCGTCATTCACCCGACAGTTGGCGACAAAAAGACCCACGGATTTGTACTTATTTTGATTTCTGTTTCTTGTCTGTTTGTAAATGTTGAAATTTATAAATATAAGTTTAAAATTGGAAAAAAAAAAAAAAAAAAAAAGATCCACGGAGTTACAATAGTCATGACAAATTTGTGCTTTCTTTTAAAGATGTGCTATTGGGATTTACACTGTATGAAAAAAAAATTTGAAAAGGAATTTTACGTTTACAACCTCATTATAGTATAATGTACTTATTCACTTATGACAAAGTTTTACTTAAACAATAAATAAATTGCCACACAATGTACTTTCTTGGTAGAAGGAATATGGTGTATTATAATATTGTTCTGGCTACTTAAGAGAGTAAGTTCTTAAGGAGAACTTACAGCAGAGCCAATGGGAGGTCCTCTATTTTGCCCATAAAATCCAATAAATAACCATTCAAAAACCAACAACAATACTTCATTTATATTTTGTGACATTAATATTAACCAAGTATTAGTGATATTGTTAATATAAGCGCTAAAGCAGACAAACTATTTGTGCCTATGTTTACATCATCGAGTGGTCTGCTTCCTTGCTCCCTGGAAGTTTATTGTAGATCATAAATCATGCAATGCTACCTGGACAGAAGAAGTCTGAGGAGGTAATCCGATAAGTTGGTACACTTTGACAGCCATTAAGGGCCGGAAATGGTGAGTATGAAATCTTTTTTTCATACGGTGTAAATCCCAATAGCACATCTCTAAAACAAAGCACACATTTGACATTAATATTGTATCAATCGTTTTTAAAAAAAAATGTATTTATTTTTTTATTTATGTTTTACAAAAAAAATGTTTTTATTTGACACAAATAACATTTTTAATACAAGCCAATAGTATAACCATTATGTGATTGGCATCTGATACGTGTAGTGCATCTGAGTCTGAAAATGACATAATCACTGTGATAACGAACCCTGGCCGCAGTTCTGTTATTTACTCATCTGGACTGTGGAACCATTGGCACACATGTTTGTATGTCAGAAACTGACATTTGGGCTTCATGTTTTATTGTTTTGTTTTTAATGTTTTATTGTCTTGTTTTTAATGTTTTGGATTGTGTTTTTATATGTTTAATGGATCTTAAGGTCTGCAATAAAGATTGATGATTATACTATCAATAGTATAATCATTATACTAATGGCTTGTATACTATTGGTACATGGTAAGTGGGTTATACTTGTATAGCGCTTTTCTACCTTTTTTAAGAACTCAAAGCGCTTTGACACTATTTCCACATTCACCCATTCATTCACACACTGATGGCGGGAGCTGCCATGCAAGGCGCTAACCAGGACCCATCAGGAGCAAGGGTGAAGTGTCTTGCTCAAGGACACAACGGACTTGACTAGGATGGTAGAAGGTGGGGATTGAACCAGGAACCCTCTGATTGCTGGCACGGCCACTCTTCCACCTTCACCACGCCATCCCCTATTGATAGTATAATAATTATACTATCAATAGTATAATAATTTTACTATCAATAGTAGAATCATTATACTATTGGCTTGTATTAAAAATTACATTTGTGTCAAATAAAAATATTTTGTAAAACATAAATAAAAAAATAAATACATTTAAAAAAAACAAACACAGACTGACACAATATTCATGTAAAATTTGTGCTTTGTTTTAAAGATGTGCTATTTGGATTTACACAGTATGATAAAAAAAATTTGAAAAGGAATTTTATGTTTGCAACCTCATTATACCAGTGTTTTTCAACCACTGTGCCGCGGCACACTAGTGTGCCGTGAGATACAATCTGCTGTGTCGTGGGAGATTATCTAATTTCACCTATTTGGGTAAAAAAAACATTTTTTTGCAAACCACTCATTATAGTCTGCAAATGATGTGTTGTTGTTGAGTGTCGGTGCTGTCTAGAGCTCGGCAGAGTAACCGTGTAATACTCTTCCATATCAGTAGGTGGCGGCCGGTAGCTAATTGGTTTGTAAAAGTCGGAAACAGCGGGAGGCAGTGTGCAGGTAAAAAGGTGTCCTATGCTTAAACCAAACCAAAAATAAACAAAAGGTGAGTGCCCCTAAGAAAAGTCATTGAAGCTTAGGAAAGGCTATGCAGAACGAAACTAAAACTGAACTGGCTACAAAGTCAACAAAAACAGAATGCTGGATGACAGCAAAGACTTACTGCGGAGCCAAGACGGCGTCCACAATGTACATCCGAACATGACAATCAACAATGTCCCCGCAAAGTTTTTCCACATCAGAAGCCCTGGGTTGATAGATCGGTCCGAGAGGCTTTGAAAGCGCGCACCTCAGCCTACAGCAGAGGGCGCGCGACCGGCGACATGCACCGTACAAGGCAGCGTGCTATGACGTCAGGCGTGTAGTGAAGCAGGCAAAGGGAAGATACAGAGACAAAATGGAGTTTCAATTTCAGCAGGCTGACTCCAGAGCTGTATGGCAAGGAATCAGAACAATGACAGACTATAAAGGCAGCCCCCCCCCACCTCCCCCCACGGTGAATGCTGATGTCTCCCTGGCAAATGAGCTAAATACCTTTTATGCACGGTTTGAGGCTGCAAATTCAAACAGCAGCCTTCATGGCGCCGCAGAAGAGGGTGTGGCCACTGGCTATGGAGACTCAGCATTCAGAATAACAGAACATGACGTGAGGAGAACCTTTAAGAGGGTGAATACCAGGAAAGCCACAGGGCCAGACGGCATTCCCGGTTGCGTCCTAAAAGTCTGTGCTGACCAACTGGCACCGGTATTCACAGACATATTCAATCTGTCCCTTGAACAGTCCGTCATCCCCACCTGTCTGAAAAAATCCACCATTGTCCCTGTTCCAAAGAAATCTGCCCCTGCCTGCCTCAATGACTACCGCCCCGTAGCCCTCACCCCCATAGCCATGAAATGCTTTGAGAAGCAAATCAAAGACCACATACGCTCCTCCCTCCCCCCCACTATAGACCCCCTGCAATTTGCACACCGCCCAAACAGTTTAACCGACGATGCAATCACACACGTATTGCGTACCGCCACGACACACCTGGACAAAAGGCAGGGGAACTATGTGAGAATGCTGTTCATAGACTACAGTTCAGCATTCAACACCATAGTCCCATCCAAGCTCGTCATCAAGCTCAAGGACGTGGGCTTGAACTCAACCCTCTGTCAGTGGGTCCTGGATTTGCTGACAGGGAGACCACAAGTGGTGAGAGCAGGGAACTGCACCTCATCAACCATCATCCTCAACACCAGTGCCCCCCAGGGCTGCGTTCTGAGCCCCCTCCTCTATTCACTCTACACACATGACTGTGTGGCTAAAAACACCACAAACTCCATTGTGAAATTTGCTGACGACACAGCTGTGGTGGGCCTGATCTCGGATAAAGATGAGACGGCCTACCTGAGCGAAGTGAAGAACCTGGCACTACGGTGTCAGGAGAACCACCTCGCCCTGAACGTCCGCAAGACCAAGGAGATCATAGTGGATTTTAGGAGACGGGGGGAAAGGAACTACAGTCCACTCAGCATAGATGGGACACCGGTCGAGAGAGTGACCAACTTCAAATACCTCGGAGTGACAATATCAGAAGACCTGTCTAGACCACACAAATAGACAACGTGGTGAAAAAGGCACGACAGCGTCTCTACTTCCTCAGGAGACTCAGGAAGTTCAAACTAAACCAAAAGATCCTCAGAAACGTCTACTCATGCACAACAGAGAGTGTCATGACTGGAAACATCACCTCCTGGTTTGGGAATAGCACCGCACACGACCGCAACAGACTGCAGAGAGTGGCCAGATCAGCCGAGCGCACCATCGGAGATGTGCTCTCAACCATCTGCAACATCTACACCAGGCGGTGTAGATCCAAGGCCAAGAAGATAGTGAGGGACTCTAACCACCCAAGCAACTGCCTCTTCTCACTGCTGCAGGAGGAGCTTCTATCCCCAAGCCATCAGACTGCTCAACTGCACCGCTGATTAACACTTATCACAATTGCACAAAACCGCACGCACAAGAATCACTTTACTTACCACTGTAATTACCGGACTACAATTCTCTTCATTCAATGACTGTAAATAATGTAAAAACAAGAGTATAAAGAAGTCATACTGTTCCATTACCTCTGTTCATACTACTGTCACTACTCAACTGCCAAAAGAACTGTAGACACCTTAATATGTATTACTTCCTATACTGTATATACTGTGTATACTGTATATACTGTTATACTATTTGATATTGCACTGGTACTGTATGTGACTACTGTACTTTTACTTGTACTGATACTTCTACCATAACTACTGGGACTTATTGTGCAACGTATTGTCTTGTAATTAATGTACATCAGAGCTATTCAAATTGTTGTATTTTTTGTATTTAGTGTATTAGATTCAGCAACTTTAACTTTTAACTTAACTAGTGTTTGGATCCCACTGTACGCAATATCTGAAGAGCATGGAAAAAAGCATTTCACTGTGGTGTACTCTGCATGTGACGAATAAAACCCTTGAACCTTAAACCTCGAAGAAGGATGAAAACAACTGAAATATTCTTGATTGCTAAAACAAAGTAGATGTGGGAAATATCGCTCAAAGGAAGACGTGAAACTGCTACAGGAAAATACCAAAAAAAGATATAAAGCCACTAAAATAGGAGCGCAAGACAAGAACTAAAACACTACACACAGGAAAACAGCAAAACACTCCAAATAAGTCAGGGCGTGATGTGACAGGTGGTGACAGTACACCTACTTTGAGACAAGAGCTATAGTGATGCATACTTGGTTATGGTTTAAAGTCATATCCAAAAATTGCGACAATTACTTTTTACTGTCAACTGAGTTTATGATTTCTGCTGGTGGTGTGCCTCTGGATTTTTTCAATGCAAAAAATGTGCCTTGCCTCAAAAAAGGTTGAAAAACACTGCACTAGTGTACCGTGAGATATTGTTTGGTGTGCCGTGGGAAATGATGTAATTTCACCTAATTGGGTTAAAAATATTTTTTGCAAACCAGTAATTATTGTCTGTGCTGTCAAGAGCTCGGCACAGTAACCATGTAATACTCTTCCATATCAGTAGGTGGCAGCAGGTAGCTTAATTGCTTTGTAGATGTCGGGAACATGGTTTGTCGGGATCACAATATGCAGACGACAGCGGGAGGCAGTGTGCAGGTAAAAAGGTATCTGATGCTTAAACCAAAAAATTAACAAAAGGCATTAAAGTTTAAGGATGGCTATGCAAAACGAAACTAAAACTGAACTGGCTGCAAAGTAAACAAAAACAGAATGCTGGACGACAGCAAAGACTTACAGCACGTGGAGCAGACAGCGTCCACAAAGTACATCCATCCGTACATGACATGACAATCAACAAAAAAATAGGAGCGCAAGACAAGAACTAAAACACTACACACAGAAAAACACCAAACAACTCAAAATAAGTCACGGCGTGATGTGACAGGTGGTGACAGTACACCTACTTTGAGACAAGAGCTATAGTGATGCATGGTTAGTTATGGTTTAAAGTAGAGATGTCCGATAATATCGGCCTGCCGATATTATCGGCCGATATATGCGTTAAAATGTAATATCGGAAATTATCGGTATCGTTTTTTTTTATTATCGGTATCGTTTTTTAAATTTTTTTATTTATTTTATTTTATTTTTTTTAATTAAATCAACATAAAAAACACAAGATACACTTACAATTAGTGCACCAACCCAAAAAACCTCCCTCCCCCATTTACACTCATTCACACAAAAGGGTTGTTTCTTTCTGTTATTAATATTCTGGTTCCTACATTATATATCAATATATATCAATACAGTCTGCAAGGGATACAGTCCGTAAGCACACATGATTGTGCGTGCTGCTGGTCCACTAATAGTACTAACCTTTAACAGTTAATTTTACTAATTTTCATTCATTACTAGTTTCTATGTAACTGTTTTTATATTGTTGTACTTTCTTTTTTATTCAAGAAAATGTTTTTAATTTATTTATCTTATTTTACTAATTTTAAAAAAAAAGTACCTTATCTTCACCATACCTGGTTGTCCAAATTAGGCATAATAATGTGTTAATTCCACGACTGCATATATCGGTTGATATCGGTATCGGTTGATATCGGTATCGGTAATTAAAGAGTTGGACAATATCGGGATATCGGATATCGGCAAAAAGCCATTATCGGACATCCCTAGTTTAAAGTCATATCCAACAATTGTGAGGACGACTTTTTACTGTCAATATCGGCTGCTGAGTTTAATTTTTTTATGTTTTCTGCTGGTGTTGTGCCTTAGAATTTTTTCAATGAATAAAATGTGGCTTGGCTTAGAAAAGGTTGAAAAACACTGCATTATACTATTGGCTTGTGTTAAAAATTACACTTGTGTCAAATAAAAAAATATATTTTGTAAAATATAAATTAAAAAAATAAATACATTTGAAAAAAACACAGATTGACACAATATTCATGTCAAATTTGTGCTCTGTTTTAAAGATGCGCTATTTGGATTTACACTGTATGAAAAACAATTTGAAAATGAATTTTACCTTTGCAACCTCATTATACTATTGGCTAAGTTTTATATTCATAAATGTAAGTTTCTCAACACCCGACCTGTTTTTTTTGTGCCTTTAAAAAAGAATTAGAACTCTACTTTAAAACACTCTCTACCTCTAACAACCAAAAAGCTGTGAAAACTATGATGCTGTGCTCCAAATTTGGATTATTTACGGAACTTGTGTGAGACTAAGGCTTTACATTTTGTTACATTATATTTTGCATTCTATTTTAGTTACTTTTTTGAGACTACAACCCCCTGCCGCTGTTTTGTACTGTTTTTGTACTGTTTCTGTACTTCTTTTGCTTATTATTTCTTGATTGTAAGTAAATGTTCAAATTGTAAATAAAGGTTTATAAAATTCAACAACAACAAAAAAAGGACAATAATACAGCACGATCAAGACTCAAAATTATATATTCCACTTTTGTTTAAAAAATACATGTATATATGTATATCTCTGAGGACATGCTTGTATTAAAAATTACATTTGTGTCAACTAAAAAATATATTTTGTAAAACATAAATAAAAAAATAAATACATAAAAAAAACACAGATTGACACAATATATTAATGTCAAATTTGTGCTTTGTTTTTGTACTTGTTTTGTTTATTATTTCTTGATTGTAAGTAAATGTTGATATTATAAATAAAGGTTTATAAAATTCAACAACAACAAAAAAAAGGACAATAATACAGCACGATCAAGACTCAAAATTATATATTCTATATTTGTTTCAAAAATACATGTATATATGTATATTTCTGAGGACATGCTTGTATTAAAAATTACATTTGTGTCAAATAAAAAAATATATTTTGTAAAAAAAAATACATTAAAAAAAACAGATTGACACGATATTCATGTGAAATTTGTGCTTTGTTTCAAAGATGCGCTATTTGGATTTACACTGTATGAGAAAACATTTGAAAATGAATTTGACCTTTGCAACCTCATTATACAATTGGCTAAGTTTTATATTCATAAATGTAAGTTTCTCAATACCGGACCTGTTTTTTGTGCCTTTAAAAAAGAATTAGAACCCTACTTTAAAACACTTTCTACCTCTAACAACCAAAAAGCTTTGAAAACTATGATGCTGTGCTCCAAATTTGGATTATTTACTGAACTTGTGTGAGCCAATGGCTTTACATTTTGTTACATATATGTATTTTGCATTCTATTTTAGTTACTTTACTGAGTTTACAACCCCCTGGCGCTGTTTTGTACTGTTTCTGTACTTGTTTTTTTAATTATTATTTATTTGCTTGTATGTAAATTTTGCAAATTATAAATAAAGGTTTATAAAAAAAAAAACCAAAAAACGGCTCTCTGACGTCTTATGGACAGTTGTGGCATCTTGTCAACGTACGAAAAATGCCCTTAAATTGATATCTTTATTGAAAAAATGTAAAGTGATTTAATCAGCCCTGTTTTTGTCTTTTTGAATTTTGTATTTTATCATATTAATAATATTTATTAATTTTAATACTCTATTTGTATTTTCTTTTATTTCCTTTCCTTGACATGTTTTGTTAAAGTCATAATTTGCTCAACCTGATATGTTGAAAGTGCCTTGACTTTTATGTACATTGTGGCTATATGTTTGTTGTTGAATAAAATAAAATAAAATAAAATAAAATAAAGATCCACAGATTGATTGTAACCAACATGCACACGTGGAGCAGTACTGTGATACTCAAATATATTCTAATAATAATTAAAAAATATATAATATTTTATTTACTTGTTACTTGTCTAAGTAACTCTCGCAAAATACATTTCTGTCATTTTTTTAACTTATAAATCTGATGATACATGTATTAAATTACTCAAAATGTGTATTGGCCCAGCTCCTAAAATGCCACATTGGAGTAACAGCCTGGGGTGAATGGGACTTAGTCTGAGACCAGGGGGTACAGAAGGTAGTTTAAATGATTATATCATCATCAAATATTCAATAAGCTAATTGAAATGTAAATTAAATTAACTGGGAATAACGGTATTAAAGTTATAACCGGACATCTGCGAAAGTAAATGGTCCAAATCGTGCATTTGGGACATTAACATACACTCAGGCCATGTATTGTTTACCACTGCACTACACACGTTCACCCACTAGATGGCAGCACGTACCTTCTTAAAGAAAATCACTGTCATGACTATATTGAAGGGTTTACCATTTTTTAAACCATCTTCCCTTGATTCATGGAGAAAATCTAACTATTTATTGACCTTAGGGGGACAATATAGCTGCAGTGTCCACATGTTACTGCTATGTTTACATCTTTTTTGCAATGGCATATTTCTTTAAACAAGTACACAATGTGCATATTGTATGTTTCCCTGTGCAGGTGATCCAGTGGGAGGTTTGGTGTTTAGGTTGAGGGGGTTGGGGGGTGTACAGCGGAGAGAGGCCCAGGCAGCTGTCTTTGGAATAAACAGACATTATCCTGCTGTGTGCTAATTTACTGCAGAGTGGGAATTCACCTTTTAAACGCGGCCCCGCCCCTTCCAGAGAACATTGACAAACCGCTTGCACAATACGTATCGCCACCCTGTCATGAATGGTTTTCTTTTAGCCTCAAAGTGTATTTTCGACTCTGTCGGACCATTGAAACTGACTGTAATGTGCATGCCAGGCCAGCAGTTGGCGATGTTACTTTGTAAGCACAAAAAGAACCGTCACTACCCATATGGCACTGGAAGATTTGATCGGTCCACACATGCGCCAAGACTACATCGTGCACGTGCACGCCATCACTGTTCCCATAGTTTTTTTGTAATCTTTAAATTAATATAAAAGATTACAAACAAAACAAACGTTGTGTAAGAATACAGTACTCATTTTGAAACCGTAGCGATCCGTTTAGATACTTGAAAAATGTCCTCAGCAGCCTTAGATGGCAAAGAAATTCATCTTTTTTTGACCGCATTTTTCGGGCTATAAGGCGCACTTAAAATCCTTTCATTTTCTCAAAAATCGACAGTGCGCCTCATAGCCCGGTGCGCCTAATGTACGCCGTGATTCTGGTTATGCTTACCGACCTCCAAGCAATCTTATTTGGTACATGGTGTAATGATAAGTGTGACCATGAATTGATTAACATGGACGTCAATTTTACGGAATATGTACTGTACTGTGCAATCTACTAATAAAAGTTTCAATCAATCAATCAATCAATCAATCAAAAACCAGTAGATGGCAGTCATACATAAGAGATATGTGTAAACTGCAAGATGACACCAGTAAACAACACCAAAACTTTAAATGTTCCATTGAGAATATAGAACATCACACACGGCGCTCAAAAATCTGTCAAAATGTTTTTTGTACGACCGCGGTAAGCTATGAAGCCGCACCGCTTGATGGATTGTCGGTGCATTAAACATACGAGTATTATTATGGTGTGTGTATAAGGACCGCAAATTGAAATGTACCAAATTTAAAAATACAAAAAGGACAGAAAAGCTATGGCGAAGCTTAGCACAGGAACAGGAATCAAAGATCGTAGAAATACTCAACGTAACGTGTAGGGATGATGTCCGAAACCGGTTCTCCCGATTGTTCAAAAAGACATTTTTCGTTGTTATCTGTGCTGTAAAGTTCAAATTTGAATTACAATAAAAAAGGAAGTCTGAGTCTAAGTCTAAAAGAACCGATTACATGGATCCGAATCCCTTTTTGAGAACCGGTTCCCGTTATCGAAGCCACTACACCGTATTTTCGCGACCACATGGCGCACCGTATTAAAAGGCGCCGTGTCAGTTACGGTTGCTATTTCTGTATAAATAAGGCGCAGCATATTTTTGGGTGCAGGCATGGTTAAACATACGCTAGCTTAAAACATACGCCATCTTAAAACATACGATAGCATGCTTGGACGCTGTTTTAAAAAGGCAGCAGGAGCAAAGCTGAGTTCGGTTGTACTTTACTGAAGTATTTATCAATGTACTCACATTATTTTTTGATCAATCCTCTTCCACAAACCCATCAAAGTCCTCATCTTCTGTGTCCGAAATGAACAGCTGGGCAAGTTCTCCATCAAACACGGCAGATTCCCTCTCCTCATTTTCAAAGTGAGTCTCGTTGTCCATTAGCATAGCAAGCTAGCACAACAGTAAAAGACGACTTCTCTTGCCCCGTTGTGCGTATCGATTTGCTACCGTGCTGGTCCCCTTCTTCTCCAGTGTGCTTGAGAAGTGAGCGTCCATGTTGGTGATGTGTTTGGCGGCAATTTTTTTTTATTTACAACGCCATACTTGCCAACCCTCCCGAATTTTCCGGCAGACTCCCGAATTTCAGTGCCTCTCCCGAAAATCTCCCGGGACAACCATTCTCCCGAATTTCTCTCGATTTCCAGCCGGACTTAAGACACGCCCCCTTCTGGTCCGTGCGGACCTGAGTGAGGACAGCCTGTCGTCACGTCCGCTTGGCCAACCAAAAAGTAGCCACAAAACACTATACCGTATAGTGTTCTGTGGTTACTTTTTGGTTGGCCAACGGTTTACGTTGTATTGCGCACCCTGACGGCAAGTGTGGGAGTCAATTCTGAAGTATGAAGTAAAGAGACGTAACTTCGTCACCTCGCCTGGTTATTGACTCCAACCCAGAATATTACACTGCCCATACCTATGCTCCTTCAAAGGCTGTGCTACTGTCTGCAAAGCATTGCACTTTCAAATACAACAATGAGTAGAGAGGAGTGTTATGTGTGTATATGTGTAAATAAATGAACACTGAAATTCAAGTATTTATTTTATTTATATGTATATATATATAATAAAATACATATATATATATATATATATATATATATATTAGGGCTGTGAATCTTTGGGTGTCTCACGATTCGATTCAATATCGATTCTTGGGGGTCACGATTCGATTCAAAATCGATTTTTTTTCAATTCAACACGATTCTCGATTCAAAAACGATTTTTTTCCCGATTCAGAAGGATTCTCTATTCATTCAATACATAGGATTTCAGCAGGATCTACCCCAGTCTGCTGACATGCAAGCAGAGTAGTAGATTTTTGTAAAAAGCTTTTACAATTTTAAAGGACAATGTTTTATCAACTGATTGCAATAATGTAAATTTGTTTTAACTATTAAATGAAACAAAAATATGACTTATTTTATCTTTGTGAAAATATTGGACACAGTGTGTTGTCAAGCTTATGAGATGCGATGCAAGTGTAAGCCACTGTGACACTATTGTTCATTTATTTTTATTTTTTATAAATGTCTAATGATAATGTCAATGAGGGATTTTTAATCACTGCTATGTTGAAATTGTAACTAATATTGATACTGTTGTTGATAATATTCATTTTTGTTTCACTGCTTTTGGTTTGTTCTGTGTCGTGTTTGTGTCTCCTCTCAATTGCTCTGTTTATTGCAGTTCTGAGTGTTGCTGGGTCGGGTTTGCTGTGTATTGTTTTGTTGGATTGATTAATAAAAAAATATTATTATATATTTTTTTATAAATAAATAAAAATAAAAATAAATAGATTTTTAAAAAATGAGAATAGATTCTGAATCGCACAACGTGAGAATCGCGATTCGAATTCGAAACGATTTTTTCCCACACCCCTAATATATATATAGCTAGAATTCACTGAAAGTCAAGTATTTCTTTTATATATATATATATATATATATATATATATATATATATATATATATATATATATATATATATAAGAAATACTCAAATTTCAGTGAATTCTAGCTATAAATATACTCCTCCCCCCTTAACCCTGCCCCCGAGGTCCCCCCCACCCCGACCCCAAATCTCCCGAATTTGGAGGTCTCAAGGTTGGCAAGTATGTACAACGCACATAGCAGCACTATATGCTCACTGGGGGCGTGCCTTTAGCGTCCTCTCTCACCTGAAACCTTCACCCTACAATGTCCGCATGCTGTCCTCGGTCACGTCCGCTTTTCCTCCATATAAACAGCGTGCCGGCCCAGACACATAACATCTACGGCTTTTGGAACTCAGTGCACACAAAACAACCTATCTGGATTCCACTAGGCCACCATTTCTAGTCCCCCCCCCTCCCACCCCTTCGCTTTAGTTGTATTTTTCAATTTGTAGCACTTTTATTATTATTATTTTTTTTTTATTCTGCAAATTTTTTTTTAAAAACTTTTTATTCGACCCCTTTTACCGTATTGCATTTGCATTATCTTGTTTAGCACACTCATTGTTTATGTTCTTTGTTTGTTTTTTTGTTTTGTTTTGCTTAGTTTTTTGTTGTTGTTGTTTTGTTGTTGTTGTTGTTGTTTTGTTGTTGTTGTTGTTGTTGTTTGCTCCATGCTTTTTTAACCTGTAAAGCACTTTGGTGCAATCTAAAAAGTTGTTGAAAATGTGCTATATAAATAAAGTTGACTTGACTTGACTTGGATTCGATAATAAATCGGTTCGATAAGAGGATTCGATAATGGGCTCGAACTTGATAATTTCTTAACGAACATCATCCCTAGTAACGTGTTGCATGGAAGCAAATAGTAGACGTGGTCACTGTTGCGTAGTGCAAACAAGAAAGCCAGACTGAGCCATACTTGCCAACCCTCCCGGATTTTCCGGGAGACTCCCGAAATTCAGCGCCTCTCCCGAAAACCTCCCGGGACAAATATTCTCCTGAAAATCACCCGATTTTCAGCCGGCGCTGGAGGCCACGCACCCTCCAGCTCCATGCGGACCTGAGTGAGGACAGCCTTTTTTCACGTCCGCTTTCCCACGATATAAACAGCGTGCCTGCCCAATCACGTTATTCCATACGAGGCGTCCGGCATACCGCCGATGAGCATGGTGCAGATGGAGAAGATCATCTCGGCGTCCGTGTTGGCGCACACGTTGCCAAAGCCGACGCTGGTCAGGCTGCTGAGGGTGAAGTAGAGGGCGGCGATGTACGAGCTGCGCACCGACGGGCCGCAGACCGTGTTGTTGATGTAGGGCAGTGGTCCCCAACCACGCGGACCGATTGGTACCGGGCCGCACAAGAAATAAAAAAATAAAATAATAAAAATAAATATTTTTATTAAATCAACATAAATAAACACAATATATACATTATATATCAATACAGTCTGCAGGGATACACTCCGTAAGCACACATGATTGTATTTCTTTATGAAAAAAAAAACAAAACAATAAAATAACCCCCCCCCTCCCCCGGTCTGTGGGACAAATTTTCAAGCGTTGACCGGTCCGCAGCTACAAAAAAGTTGGGGACCTCTGACGTAGGGCATCTCTAGGCGTTTGCCCAGCTCATGGAGCCATCCTTGGGGAAGAGACGGGAGGACAACAGGGTGACAAGAACTAAATCATACAGACTAGAGATAAATTGTATTATGTTTATCTTACCTAAAAATAAATATATATATTAATTAAAAAAAACAAAAACTAAATAAATTTTTACTATATTTTGCTAAAAACATCAAAATTAATTGTATTTTTATTTGTATTTTTTCTGACTCCTTATTACATCCAGCCATAGAATTATACATTAAAATAAACAATTTGAAATAATTAATTTTAAATGATCATAATAATTCATTTAAAATGATCATATTTAATTACTAAAATAATTGCTTGTTTATCAACAACTTTAGCATTTTATTCATTACATTTTGAAGCTCTCAGAAGCCAAGTTATGTTATATTCCTTAAGATTTATTTATGCAAGTTTGAAGTATCAATGATCTAAACACAGTTTTGTTTGCATATTTTCAGGATATATATATATATATATATATATAAATATATATAGGAAATACTTGACTTGGTGAATTCTAGCTGTAAATATACTCCTCCCCTCTTAACCACGCCCCAACCATGCCCCCGCCCCCCACCTCCCAAAATCGGAGGTCTCAAGGTTGGCAAGTATGGACTGAGCGTGCCGAAAAACGGGAATAAGTCGCTCTCTGATTAGTGCTCGGCAGAAGGTAAGCGTCCCGGACACTAATCAGAGGCAGGTGAAACTAGTCAGCACCTATAGTAACAAAAACACACAAACTCAAGGGTGCTGAAAACAGAGCTGAGGGAGTTAAAACCAAATCACACATGATCTGGTCAACGGATCATAACAAATCCCCTTTACCTGCACTTTTAACTAACCCCCGTTCCACCGTGCTGCCCTACATACTGACATACATTAACAATAAAAGTACCAATGATTGTCACACACACACTAGGTGTGGCGAGATTATCCTCTGCATTTGACCCATCACCATCACCCACTGGGAGGCGAGGGGAGCAATGAGCAGCAGCGGTGGCCGCGGCCCGGGAATCATTTTGGTGATTTCAGAATCAGAATCAGAATAGTTTTTATTGCCATTGTTTGAGAACGGGTTCGCAAACTAGGAATTTTTCTTGGTGCAATCGTGCAACCCCCAATTAACCCCCGATTCCAACCCTTGATGCTGAGTGCCAAGCAGGGAGGTAATGGGTCCCATTTTTATAATAATGAAGTGAAAAAAAAAAGTGCAGTACCCTTTTAATGCTTAGCACTAACCATTTTCAAATGTTGGCATTTCCCATTTGCAAAATGATACACAGGTCTGATCTGTTCTTAGTCGTCTCATGTAAACACTCTCACACAGGTGCCTCCTCCCTCGGCTGTTATGTTTTGCAACCAGCCGGCCCGCCACCTGCACTAGTAAACGACAAACAAACTCCACATCTTCCTTCCAGTAAGTGACCTACCAATAGATATTTATAACCAGCTGGTCACCTCCAAGCCGCCTCTTCTTCTCCTGTCCTGTCCTGTCCTTGTAGGCCAATCCAGGCTGGGAGAGCTCCCCCTTTTTTTAAAGACCAGTTTTGTCACTTCTTGGCTTTGTTCTTAAACAAAGGAGAACTTGCCCTTCATCTGCCGGTAATTGGGCCTTGGACTCTTGGAATGCGCTTGATGTCTCTGCTCGGGAAACACTAGTGACGCTCCAGTAGACGCGGGACACTGCCGGTGATTCTCGTTTTCTTACAAGTTTCACCCCCAAAAAAAATCCCAATAGAGATTTATCAATTTTGATTCCACAGAAAATGGGACCACGGTAAAACGCTGTGATAGGCAAGCCAGGCCAGTAGTGGGCGATGTTGCTTTGTAAAGAAACTCTACTAGTACAGCGCTGTGTTCTGCCATCACTTCTTATGGTTTATAAATGTTTTTATGGTATTGGGTAGAGATGTCCGACAATGGCTTTTTTGCCGACATCCGATATTCCGATATTGTCCAACTTTTAATTACCGATTCCGATATCAACCGATACCGATGTATACAGTCGTGGAATTAACACATTATTATGCCTAATTTTGTTGTGATGCCCCGCTGGATGCATTAAACAATGTAACAAGGTTTTCCAAAATAAATCAACTCAAGTTATGGAAAAAAATGCCAACATGGCACTGCCATATTTATTATTGAAGTCACAAAGTGCATTTTTTTTTAAAAACATGCCTCAAAACAGCAGCTTGGAATTTGGGAAATGCTCTCCCTGAGAGAGCATGAGGAGGTTGAGGTGGGGGTAGCGGGGGTGTGTATTGTAGCGTCCCGGAAGAGTTAGTGCTGCAAGGGGTTCTGGGCATTTGTTCTGTTGTGTTACGGTGCGGATGTTCTCCCAAAATGTGTTTGTCATTCTTGTTTGGTGTGGGTTCACAGTCTGGCGCATATTTGTAACAGTGTTAAAGTTGTTTATACGTCCACCCTCAGTGTGACCTGTATGGCTGTTGACCAAGTATGCATTGCATTCACTTGTGTGTGTGAAAAGCCGTAGATATTATGTGACTGGGCCGGCACGCAAAGGCAGTGCTTTTAAGGTTTATTGGTGCTCTGTCCGTGTACCACTCTGTACAGCGGCGTTTTAAAAAGTCATAAGTTTTACGTTTTGAAATAATTTCCGATATTACATTTTAAAGCATTTATCGGCCGATAATATCGGCAGCCTGATATTATTGGACAACTCTAGTATTGGGTAGAGATAAATGCTTTAAAATGTAATATCAGAAATTATCGGTATCATTTTTTTTAATTATCGGTATTGTTTTTTTAATTTTTATTTTTTTATTAAATCAACATAAAAAACACAAGATACACTTACAATTAGTGCACCAACCCCAAAAAACTCCCTCCCCCATTTACACTCATTCACACAAAAGGGTTGTTTCTTTCTGTTATTAATATTCTGGATCCTACATTATATATCAATATATATCAATACAGTCTGCAAGGGATACAGTCCGTAAGCACACATGATTGTGCATGCTGCTGGTCCACTAATAGTACTAATCTTTAACAGTTAATTTGACTCATTTTCATTAATTACTAGTTTCTATGTAACTGTTTTTATGTTTGACTTTCTTTTTTATTCAAGAAAACGTTTTTAATTTATTTATCTTATTTTATTTTTTTTAAAAAGGACCTTATCTTCACCAGACCTGGTTGTCCAAATTAGGCATAATAATGTGTTAATTCCACGACTGTATATATCGGTATCGGTAAATAAGAGTTGGACAATATTGGAATATCGGATATCGTCAAAAAGCCATTATCGGACATCTCTAGTATTGGGCCTTCTTATCTTTCAGATTTGCTTTTACCCAACGAACCTTCCCGGGCCCTGAGATCCTCCGGATCCGAAGAAGCCCCCCTGAATGACAACCGGGGACAGGTGTGTCTCCTGATTGTGAATCAGGAGCAGGTAAGAGAATCAGCCCTCAGATAAGCGGTGAAGTGGCAGAAACATGGAAGCAACATAGTAGAACGAAGTAAGAGGACAGGAAGATAACAGGAAATAGAAACACAGATCCAAAACTGCCATGACGGATTGGGACCATACTTGCCAACCCTCCCGATTTTCCCGGGAGACTCCCGAATTTCAGTGCCCCTCCCGAAAATCTCCCGGGGCAACCATTCTCCCGAATTTCTCCCGATTTCCACCCGGACAACAATATTGGGGGCGTGCCTTAAAGGCACTGCCTTTAGCGTCCTTTCTCACCTGAAAAGGAGACTATAATATATGTCTCCGTTATCCATAGGTTTATCTATAACCCATAAAGTAGACAGGTGTAGTGAGTCTCATTCTGCGTTGTGTAGTTTTTTAAAATAAAAGACAATTCACCATGCCGTCGGTTCAGTATTTATTGGTAACCTGTGTTGGAAACATGAAACACACACACACAGGTCGCAACTTTCGGGCGGAGTGATATCTGCTCCTTCTCATTCAAAAGTCCGAAGGAAGAGGAAGTAACAAACATTCATTCATATAAAAATAATAATACATTAAATTACATGAACAAAAACGTTTTATCACAAAATAATAATAATGCACAAATCCACATACCTGTGTTGGAAACATGAAACACACACACACACACAGGTCTCAACTTTCTGGCGGAGTGATATCTGCTCCTGTGTGATGTAAATACCATGTGTAAATACTACCAAACAATTCACACAGTCGACTCTCTACTTCTAAATAAACGAAATTGTGCATAACAATGACTTTAAACAACACATCACTTATACATACAACATTATTGGGTTAAATTTTAAAGTATCTAGAAACGTTTAGGAAGAATATTTACAATATGAAGAAACACTGAGCAGTGAAGAACTATTACCTTGTCATTCAAAAGTCCGAAGGAAGAGGAAGTAAAGCAATCGAAAAAACAGCAAAGACACTTCCCGCACCGGACATCCGGTTCTTCAAAATAAAAGCAATACTTCAAAATAAAATATAACACCCTGTCTAGTTCATAATATAGCGCAACAACATCACACTATTACACAGGCACGGAGCTATGTCTCAGCGTGTGTTTATTCCAGCCGACACGTTCATACACTGACACACAACATCCGGATTCCCATCATGCATTGCTTCAAAACTACGGCAAGTAGTAATGTCCAAAAACATAACAGAGACGAAGCAGAAGAACGAAGAAGAGACATGGCGACGACGAGTAAGCAGAAGAAGTACGCTTGCAAGTTCCAAAATGATTGGAAAAAATAATTTCGGTTCATCCAGGACAGCTCGAAGGGGAAGGGGTATGCTGCCTGCACATTTTGTACATCAGACTTCTCCATTGAACATGGTGGCTGAACGGATATACTCATTCATGAACGGATTATATATATATATATATATATATATATATATATATATATATATATATATATATATATATATATATATATATATATATATATATATATATATATATATATATATATACACTACCGTTCAAAAGTTTGGGGTCACATTGAAATGTCCTTATTTTCAATGAAGATAACTTTAAACTAGTCTTAACTTTAAAGAAATACACTCTATACATTGCTAATGCGGTAAATGACTATTCTAGCTGCAAATGTCTGGTTTTTGGTGCAATATCTACATAGGTGTATAGAGGCCCATTTCCAGCAATTATCACTCCAGTGTTCTAATGGTACAATGTGTTTGCTCATTGGCTCAGAAGGCTAATTGATGATTAGAAAACCCTTGTGCAATCATGTTCACACATCTGAAAACAGTTTAGCTCGTTACAGAAGCTACAAAACTGACCTTCCTTTGAGCAGATTGAGTTTCTGGAGCATCACATTTGTGGGGTCAAAATGGCCAGAAAAAGAGAACTTTCATCTGAAACTCCACAGTCTATTCTTGTTCTTAGAAATGAAGGCTATTCCACAAAATTGTTTGGATGACCCCAAACTTTTGAACGGTAGTGTATATATATAAGAAATACTTGAAAATATATACACCCCCCATGTCTGAATATTTTAAGTGATTCTTTGGCCTGCCACTAGATGGAGCGCACAGTACCACAGTTTGGAGAATGGCTGCACTAGAAGACTAGTTTTCTTTCAAAAACCTAAGGAAAATAGTTTCTTGGAGCACGTTTCAAGGCCGAGGGGAGTTCCGTGTCGCTTGCAGTTACGTTTGACCGTGTGCAGATGCTGTGTTTGCTGCATTGTTACCGACGGGAAGCAATTTCCAGAGGAAGAAAAAACCCCCAAAACTTTCAAACAGTAGTTGGCAGCCTTCCAATGAAAAAAAAAAGCCTAATTGTTTCATTAATAGCTAATAATGTTAAAGTGCTAGGTGGCTATGCTGGGAACCATTAGTGTGTTATGTTCAAGACATCTGGGAAATTTCAGCGGATTAGCTGGGAAATTTGTAACTATCAAGTTAAATTTTTGGATGACTTTTACTTTGTAACATGTGTGCACTTTTTTGTTTGTGTGTGTTCAAGCAACCTTGCCCCCCCCCCCGCTGCCCCCCCCCCCCCTTTGGTTTTGGTCATGACTCATTTACTCCTGAATCCTTCACCTTTAACCCCCCTTCTCCTTCTTGTCAATGGATAAGTAAATAAATAATGTAATGTGTGTTTTTCACCCACCCCCCCACCCCCCCGCCCAGGCAGAGTATGCAGGAGACACCCCACAAACCTCCGTCTAGCCTGATGTCCCCTTCATCCATCCGTCCCTGCAGGGGGTCCCTGTCGTCTCCACTTCCCTCCCAGGTTGTCTGCTACTGAGGTGCCAGCTCGGTCCTGCTCGCCACCATAACGATCTCCTCCAGGGCGAGCAGGCCCATTGTTATTCAATCCCTTCCACCAACACCCCCCACCTCGCTGGATCTGGCCGAGGTAGTTTGTGGGAGAACTACAGTAGGGGGTGGGCTGATCGATCTCAATCCCGATCGAATTGATACCAAGCGTGATGCGATGTTTATTTTAACAATTATGTTTGTTGTGTTGTTTTTATTGTTATATGTTGATATTTGAAGAGTTCAGGTGGAAAACATTTGCCAAATTTGAGCTGTGAGTACCACTAACTAGTTTACACCATATATATATATATATATATATATATATATATATATATATATATATATATATATATATATATATATATATATATATATATATATATATATATATATATATATATATATATATATATACCATATGACCACAGAACTTTCCTCCAGAAGGTCTTATCTTTGTCCATGTGATGTCCGATGAAACAAAAAATTGAGCTGTTTAGCCACAATACCCAGCAATATGTTTGGAGGAGAAAAGGTGAGGCCTTTAATCCCAGGAACACCACACCTACCGTCAAGCATGGTGGTGGTAGTATTATGGTCTGGGCCTGTTTTCCTGCCAATGGAATTGGTGATTTACAGAGAGTAAATGGGACAATGAAAAAGGAGGATTACCTCCAAATTCTTCAGGACAACCTAAAATCATCAGCCCGGAGTTTGGGTCTTGGGCGCAGTTGGGTGTTCCAACAGGACAATGACCCCAAACACACGTCAAAAGTGGTAAAGGAATGGCTAAATCAGGATAGAATGAAGTATTTAGAATGGCCTTCCCAAAGTCCCGACTTAAACGTGTGGACAATGCTGAAGAAACAAGTCCATGTCAGAACCAACAAATTTAGCTGAACTGCATCAATTTTGTCAAGAGGAGTGGTCAAAAATTCAACCAGAAGCTTGTGGATGGCTACCAAAAGCGCCTTATTGCAGTGAAACTTGCCAAGGGACATGTAAGCAAATATTAACATTGCTGTATGTATACTTTTGATCCAGCAGATTTGGTCACATTTTCAGTAGACCCATAATGAATTCATAAAAGAACCAAACTTCATGAATGTTTATTGTGACCAACAAGTATGTGCTCCAATCACTCTATCACAAAAAAATAAGAGTTGTAGAAACTATTGGAAACTCAAGACAGCCATGACATTATGTTCTTTACAAGTGTATGTAAACTTTTGATCGCGACTGTATACATCCATCCATCCATTTTCTACCGCTTGTCCTTTTCATGTATATATATATATATATATATATATATATATATATATATATATATATATATATATATATATATATATATATATATTCAATATCGATTCTTGGGGTCACGATTCGATTCAAAATCGATTTTTTTTTCAATTCAACACGATTCTCGATTCAAAAACGATTTTTCCCCAATTCAAAAGGATTCTCTATTCATTCAATACATAGAATTTCAGCAGGATCTACCCCAGTCTGCTGACATGCAAGCAGAGTAGTAGATTTTTGTAAAAAGATTTTATAATTGTAAAGGACAATGTTTTATCAACTGATTGCAATAATGTACATTTGTTTGAACTATTAAATGAACCAAAAATATGACTTATTTTATCTTTGTGAAAATATTGGACACAGTGTGTTGTCAAGCTTATGAGATGCGATGCAAGTATAAGCCACTGTGACACTATTGTTCTTTTTATTTTTTATTTTTATAAATGTTTAATGATAATGTCAATGAGGGATTTTTAATCACTGCTATGTTGAAATTGTAACTAATATTGATACTGTTGTTGATAATATTCATTTTTGTTTCACTACTTTAGGTTTGTTCTGTGTCGTGTTTGTGTCTCCCCTCAATTGCTCTGTTTATTGCCGTTAGTGAGTTATTGAGTGTTGCTGAGTCGGGTTTGGTTTTGGAATTGGATTGCATTGTTATGGCATTGCTGTGTATTGTTTTGTTGGATTGGTTAATTAAAAAAAATTAAAATTAATTTTTTTTTTTTTAAATTACAAAAAAAGAAAATCGATTTTTTAAAAATGAGAATCGATTCTGAATCGCACAACGTGAGAATCGCGATTCGAATTCGAATCGATTTTTCCCCACACCCCTAATATATATATATATATATATATATATATATATATATATATATATATATATATATATATATATATATATATATATATATATATATATATATATATATATATATATATATATATATATATATATATATATATATATATATATGTGTATATGTATGTATGTATGTATGTGTGTATATATATATGTATGTATGTATGTATGTGTGTATATATATATGTATGTATGTTTGTGTATATGTATGTATGAATGTGTACACGTTTGTATATGTATCCATCCATCCATGTGTGAATGTGAGTGTGAATGTTGTCTGTTGTTGGCCCTGTGATGAGGTGGCGACTTGTCCAGGGTGTACCCCGCCTTCCACCCGATTGTAGCTGAGATAGGCTCCAGCGACCCCCTGCGACCCCAAAAGGGACAAGCGGTAGAAAATGGATGGATGGATGTATGTATGTGTGTATATATATATATATATATATATATATATATATATATATATATATATATATATATATATATATATATATATATATATATATATATATATATATATATATATATATATATATATATATATATATATATATATATGTATATAGCCTGGCAATTTTTTTAACCCAACAAAAACTTTGGGGACCCCTGCTGTAAACTGAACAATTTGTTAAATATTGAGGCTTTGTGGCTCCAATTTTTTAGGCAAGAAAATCTATTAGAAAATCTTTTTTGATGAGCTTCTCTACTAGTGGTAGCCCAGAGTGCAGCGAGCGTGCTGGTGAACTTCCATCTTTAAACGGCGACAGTTTTTAAACGACTTGCGGCTGACGCCGTGCGTTTTAATGAGCGTCACCCTCACTTTCGCCTTTAAAAGTAAACCAACGCAGGAGTGTGGAGTGCTAAGTGTCACATAGATTAATGAGGTGTGTCTTTCCACTCGTTCACACCGGCCTTCTTCTCTTATCCCTCTGTTTGCCTGCGTGCGTGTGTGTGTGTGTGTGTGTGTGTGTGTGTGTGTGTGTGTGTGTTGGGGGGGTCTGAATGGGCTAACAGGCAGAAGTAAACAGGTGGTGCAGATGGCAGGCTGGTGTTCCTCTCACTTTTAGCTCCATACACATCAAACAGGAGGTGAGTGTTGGCCTGGTTAGACAAACACCTTTTTTTTTTACATCTCACACTCCAATATGCGAAGAATTGCAAGATTCTGAAACACTTAGGCCCCGTTTACACTCAGGTTATCCAGGGTAAATCACACCTAACCTTACCCGTGTCCACACACAATGATACCACCGTTTGAGACCCCCGCACCCCCTCCGTCCGCCGGGGCAACGCGATCTAGTACACATGCGCGGGAAAAAAAATAACATTAAAAAAAACGTCCATCTGCTCTCCAGTAGATGACTTTACTTCACTGTGAAGTGATTTAAAAGAGCTTTATTGTAAATAGTTTGCTGTGTTTTGTGTGCAAGTTTTTAAATTAAAATGTTGGTAGAGTGGCCGTGCCAGCAACTTGAGGGTTCCAGGTTCGATCCCCGCTTTTTCCATCACTGCCGTTGTGTCCTTGGGCAAGACACTTTACCCACCTCCTACCAGTGCCACCCACACTGGTTTAACCCTTGTGTAGTGTTCATATTGTTGTTACTCAGCCAGCGTTTGTGGGTCTGATGGACCCGTTGCATTTGGTGGCTTTTAATGCCTCACAATCAAACACTTTTATGTTAAAATACTGAACAGATGTTTACCTTATCCCAATAAACATATTTGCAATCAAACACATAAGTGTTTGATTGTGAGGCATTAAAAGCCACAAAATGCAACGGGTCCATCAGACCCACAAACGCTGGCTGAGTAACAACAATATGAACGTTGCCCGGAAAATTTCTCTGCCAGTTTCTGCATCCCACAGGGATTCTTCTTGTGTGTTTTTGCACCTGCGGTTCCCACACAAGGTTGCAACATTGTTTGTCAACACTGTCTGCTCTCATTTTCTCGCACATTTGACCCTATGATGTTCAGTGTACCTACACTCTGTCCTCCTCCTGTCTAGGCCTGCTGTGTGTGTGTGTGTGTGTGTGTGTGTGTGTGTGTGTGTTTGTGTTTTGCGTGTGGTACACAGAACATCCATCCATCCATCCATTTTCTACCGCTTGTCCTCTTATATGTAATAGAAATGTGTAGGGGGGGTGTATGGTGTGTGGTCATTAAATATGTATTCTGATCATACTTGCCAACCTTGAGACCTCCAATATCGGGAGGTGGGGGGAGAGGGGGGGGGGGGGCGTGTTTGGGGGCGGGGGCGTGGTTCGGGGCGTGGTTATTTACAGCTAGAATTCACCAACTCGAGTATTTCATATATATATATATATATATATATATATATATATATATATATATATATATATATATATATATATATATATATATATATATATATATACATATATATGTATGTATGTATGAAATACTTGACTTTCAGTGAATTCTAGCTATATATATATATATATTTTTATTTTTATTTTATTTACATAGAAAAAACAAAAACAAACTTGAATTTCAGTGTTCCAGTGGCTATCCATTAGATGGCAGTATTGTCCTGTTTAACTTCTCCGTTCATGATGAGTATATCATTTCGGCCGCCATGTCTGTAATTTCCTCGTTCTTCTGCTTCGTCTCCTTGTTGTGTGCGCAGTTGTGCACTCTATAAAAGCCCTAGATGTTATGACGTCTTTGGGCAGGCAAGCTGTTTATTTTGTGGGAAAGCGGACGTGAGAACAGGCTGTCCCCACTCAGTCTCAGGTCCGCATTGAGCTGGAGGGGGCGTGGCCTCCAGCTCCGGCTGAATACCGGGAGTTTGCCGGGAGAAAATCTCTGCCGGTAGGTTGTCGGGAGAGGCGCTGAATATCGGGATTCTCCCGCTAAAAACGGGAGGGTTGGCAAGTATGATTCTGATATATGTTCTTCACAGAAAATGAGCCAAAATCAGTGAGTCTCAGTTTGAAACATTTATTAATTGTTATAATTTTTCCTTTAATAAAACATGAAAACGGTTCCCACAGACCCGAACACCACACAAGGGTTAAATGTAACTTAGATATTGGGTTTCACTATGTCAAAGCGCTTTGAGTCACTAGAGAAAAGCGCTATATCAAATATAATTCCACTTCACTTCCTTTGAACAATATCCAGTGTTGTGGTATTTCAACGAACTAGAATCCAGTGTCTCTATTGTTGTGAATCACACCTGAGACATCATAAATTAATCAAATCTTTATTGGACACACAAAAAAAGTGATAAAGAACATTTTACAACAATTACAACAACTAATCCAGACAGCGCACACCCAAAGTATTGTTGTTGTGGGTTGACTCCGCCGTTGGGGTATTTTTTCGTGAGATATGGCGTCAGGGGATAAGCTGGGTCACCCAAAAGAAAAATATTGATTGATTGATTGATTGAGACTTTTATTAGTAGATTGCACAGTACAGTACATATCCCGTACAATTGAACACTAAATGGTAACACACAAATAAGTTTTTCAACTTGTTTATGTCGGGGTCCACGTTAATCAATTCATGGTAACATGGTAACATCATCTTCCAGCAGTTGATACATCCATAAAGCAATATTTGTAGTCACACACGGGAGGAAGGGACCAAGTTTTCCCTTCCTCCCGTGGATGTGATCGTGATAGGCAGTGTGTGACTACAAATATTGCTTTATTTGATGTGACAACTGCTGGAAAATAGTCATTACGTATATCGTTGTTATTGAAAATGCTGTTTTGCACTGATATCTTTGCACCGGAAGGCTAAAAACTGACTGGATAAATTCTATCACATTCCAATTTTGACTGTACTTGAATCAGAGGGTATGATGCATATATTAAACTGGAAAATAGTCATTACTTATATCATTCATACTTAAAATGCTGTTTTGCACTGCCGTTTTTGCAGCCGGAAGGCTAAAAACTGAATCCTCTCCTATTCCATTTGACTGTACTTGTATGTATACTAGACCGTATTTATATTATTCACATGCAAAAAAATGCTACTTGCACTGCTGTCTTTTTGTACCAGAAGTATAGTGGTAGGACAATTCTATTCGATTCCATAGCCTTGTTTATATTATTCGCATGTTTAATGGTATTTGCACTGCTGTTTTTGCACCGGAAGGAAAGTGAGGGGACAATTCGAGTGTGCCTATTCCATATCTTTATTTTTTACTCTCCTTGATATGTGAATACCTAAGTGTTTATTGTTTATTGTGAGCGAACTGTGGTACTGAATTTCCCCCAGGGATCGATAAAGTACTTTCTATTCTATTTTTATTCTATTCTATTCTATGCCTGCGTACAATATCGCAACAAATGGCAATCATATGGTTATCGTCAGTACTATCAGAAAACAAAGACTAAAACAAACTACAACCAACGCTAGCAATGGTTATACTGGTGAAAATGTCAGTATGTTGCATTCAGGGGCCTGCTGGAGAGGTAGGACATCTTCCACTCGGAGGTCCGACCTGAAAGCATTCCAGGCCAACAAAAAGTAAACAACCCGGGCAGACCTTCAAGCGCATAGCAAACAGAAATAATCTGTTACAGGGTCAACCTGTGGCCACCATACAAACTCTGACCGACTGTCCAGGCAATGTTTTGAGTCGCATTTTAAAACGTTTTTGTTTGTGTGTTGCGTTCAAAGCCCTTCTCCTCGTCCGAAACGAAGCAACTTAGGTCCCCCCCTTGCGAGCAGGCTGCACACAGAGCTGGAGAACACTTGATGTATACTCACAGTCCACTAGTAAATCTTCTCTCTTCCATGTTCCTGTCGTTTACAAGGCGAGTGCACTGCCCTCGGGACCTCCGCGGCCCCGCATGAAGAACTACATGTGTTGGTCCCGAGCGCGCCGCTTTCAGACCATGTTTCACACTGTCAGGGCTGACTTATCTCAGTAGCTTCCCGGGGGAACAGAGTGTTGGAATGTTTGGACAGAACAGCCCAAAGGCGAGCGGTGTAGACGATAGATAGACGGGTATGATCTAGGATGTGAAGAGCCTACGTAGTCAAAAGATCCTCTATATGGCGGGTGTCCACTCCTGTGAGTTACAAACGTGAGTTACACGTCCTCTAAAGTACAAATCCCAAAACCGGTGAAGTTGGCACGCTGTGTAAATCGTAAATAAAAACAAAATACAATGATTTGCAAATCCTTTTCAACCTATATTCAATTGAATAGACTGCAAAGACAAGATATGTTCGAAACTGGAAAACTTTGTTATCTTTTGCAAATATTAGCTCATTTGGAATTGGATGCCTGCAACATGTTTCTAAAAAGCTGGCACAAGTGGCAAAAAAGACTGAGAAAGTTGAGGAATGCTCATCAAACACTTATTTGGATCATCACACAGGTGAACAGGCTAATTGGGAACAGGTGGGTACCATGATTGGGTAGAAAAACCGCAGCTTCCATGAAATGCTCAGTCGTTCGCAAACAAGGATGGGGCGAGGGTCACCACTTTGTGAACAAGTTGTTTACGAACAACATTTCTCAACCAGCTATTGCAAGGAATTTAGGCATTTCACCATCTACGGTCCATAATATCATCAAAAGGTTTAGAGAATCTAGAGAAATCACTGCACGTAAGCAGTAAGGCTGAAAACCAACATTGAATGCCCGTGACCTTCGATCCCTCAGGCGGCACTGCATCAAAAACCGACATGAGTTGGTAAAGGATATCACCACATGGGCTCAGGAACACTTCAGAAAACCACTGTCAGTAACTACAGTTCGTCGCTATATCTGTAAGTGCAAGTTAAAACTCTACTATGCAAAGCCAAAGCCATTTATCAACAACACCCAGAAATGCCGCCGGCTTCGCTGGACCCGAGCTCATCTAAGATGGACTGATGCAAAGTGGAAAAGTGTTCTGTGGTCTGACGAGTCCACATTTCAAATTGTTTTTGGAAACTGTGGACGTCGTGTCCTCTGGAACAAAGAGGAAAAGAACCATCCGGATTGTTCTAGGCGTAAAGTTGAAAAGCCAGCATCTGTGATGGTATGGGGGTGTATTAGTGCCCAAGACATGGGTAACTTACACATCTGTGAAGGCGCCATTAATGCTGAAAGGTACATACAGGTTTTGGAGCAACATATGTTGCCATCCAAGCAACGTTATCATGGACGCCCCTGCTTATTTCAGCAAGACAATGCCAAGCCAAGCCAAACACTAGTCAAAGATCCTCTATATGACAAAGTTGATCTTCTGCTTTTAATGATCTATTGCTTGAACGCTGGTCAAAGATCCTCTATATGACAGGAGCACTCTATTGTTTTTAAGCACGTACTGCCAAAACGCTGGTCAAAGATCATGCATAACAAGGGTACTGTGCTGCACTATTTTTGACGACCTACTGCTAAACGCTAACCACAGATCCTTTATTTGACAAGGGTGCTCTACTGGTTTTAATCAACAACTGCTAAAGTGCTTGTCAAAGATACTCTGTATGACAAAAGTGATCTGTTGTTTTTTAAAGACCTACTGCCAAAACACTGGACAAAGATCTTCTATATGCCAGGTGTACTTTGCTGTTTTTTTTGTTTTTGTTTTTTTTTGTCATAAAAAAATACAATCATGTGTGCTTACGGACTGTATCCCTGTAGACTGTATTGATCTATATTGATATATAATGTCGGAACCAGAATATTAATAACAGAAAGAAACAACCCTTTTGTGTGAATGAGTGTGAATGGGGGAGGGAGGTTTTTTGGGTTGGTGCACTAATTGTAAGTGTATCTTGTGTTTTTTATGATGATATAATAAAAAAAATCTACATAAACATTCAAAAAAAAATTTACATTTCTTGTGCGGTCCGGTACCAATCGATCCACGGACCGGTACCGGGCCGCGGCCCGGTGGTTGGGGACCACTGCTCTATACGACAAAGTTGATCTGTTGTTTTTAAGCACCTACTGCCAAAACGCTGGTCAAAGATCCTCTATATGGCAGGTGTACTTTGCTGTTTTTAAGCACCTACTGCCAAAACGCTGGTCAAAGATCCTCTATATGGCAGGTGTACTTTGCTGTTTTTAAGCACCTACTGCAAAAAAACGCTAGTCAAAGATCCTTTATATGACAAAGTTAAGCTGCTGGTTTTAAAGACCTTCCGGCAAAAACACTAGTCAAAGATTCTCTATACGACAAAGTTGATCTGTCATTTTTAAGCACCTACTGCCAAAACGCTGGTCCAAGATCCTCTATATGCCAGGTGTACTTTGCTGTTTTTAAGCACCTACTGCAAAAAAACTCTAGTCAAATATCCTTTACATGACAAAGGTGAGCTGCTGTTTTTAAAGACCTTCCGGCAAAAACACTAGTCCAAGATCCTCTATACCAGTGGTCCCCACCAGTGGGGGGGTATTTTTTTTTTTTGTCAGAAAAAAATACAATCATGTGTGCTTACGGACTGTATCCCTGCAGACTGTATTGATATATATTGATATATAATGTAGGAACCAGAAATATATAAATAAAAACAAACAAAAACAATTTTTTATATATTTTTTTTAATTTCATTTTTTAATTTCTTGTGCGGCCCGGTACCAATCGATCCACGGACCGGTGGTTGAGGACCACTGCTCTATACGACAAAGTTGATCTGTTGTTTTCAAGCACATACTGCCAAAACGCTGGTCAAAGATCCTCTATATGCCAGGTGTACTTTGCTGTTCTTAAGCACCTACTGCAAAAACGCTAGACAAAGATCCTTTACGTGACAAAGGTGAGCTGCTGTTTTTAAAGACCTTCCGGCAAAAACACTAGTCAAAGATTCTCTATACGACAAAGTTGATCTGTCATTTTTAAGCACATACTGCCAAAACGCTGGTCAAAGATCCTCTATATGCCAGGTGTACTTTGCTGTTTTTAAGCACCTACTGCAAAAAAACGCTAGTCAAAGATCCTTTATATGACAAAGTTGAGCTGCTGGTTTTAAAGACCTTCTGGCAAAAACACTAGTCAAAGATTCTCTATACGACAAAGTTGATCTGTCATTTTTAAGCACCTACTGCCAAAACGCTGGTCAAAGATCCTCTATATGCCAGGTGTACTTTGCTGTTTTTAAGCACCTACTGCAAAAAAACTCTAGTCAAATATCCTTTACATGACAAAGGTGAGCTGCTGTTTTTAAAGACCTTCCGGCAAAAACACTAGTCAAAGATCCTCTATACCAGTGGTCCCCATCAGTGGGGGGGACCACTGATACAATCATGTGTGCTTACGGACTGTATCCCTGCAGACTGTATTGATATATATTGATATATAATGTAGGAACCAGAAATATATAAATAAAAACAAAAAAATAAAATATTTTTATATATTTTTTTTAATTTCATTTTTTTATTTCTTGTGCGGCCCGGTACCAATCGATCCACGGACCGGTACCGGGCCGCGGCCCGGTGGTTGAGGACCACTGCTCTATACGACAAAGTTGATCTGTTGTTTTCAAGCACACACTGCCAAAACGCTGGTCAAAGATCCTCTATATCAGGGGTCACCAACGCGGTGCCCGCGGGCACCAGGTAGCCCGTAAGGACCAGATGAGTAGCCCGCCGGCCTGTTCTAAAAATAGCTCAAATAGCAGCACTTACCAGTGAGCTGCCTCTATTTTTTAAATTGTATTTATTTACTAGCAAGCTGGTCTCGCTTTGCCCGACATTTTTAATTCTAAGAGAGACAAAACTCAAATAGAATTTGAAAATCCAAGAAAATATTTTAAAGACTTGGTCTTCACTTGTTTAAATAAATTCATTAATTTTTTTACTTTGCTTCTTATAACTTTCAGAAAGGAAATTTTAGAGAAAAAATACAACCTTAAAAATGATTTTAGGATTTTTAAACACATATACCTTTTTACCTTTTAAATTCCTTCCTCTTCTTTCCTGACAATTTAAATCAATGTTCAAGTAAATTAATTGTTTTTATTTTAAAGAATAATAAATCAATTTTAATTTAATTCTTCATTTTAGCTTCTGTTTTTTCGACGAAGAATATTTGTGAAATATTTCTTCAAACTTATTATGATTAAAATTCAAAAAAAATATTCTGGAAAATCTGTAGAATCAAATTTAAATCTTATTTCAAAGTATTTTGAATTTCGTTTAAAATTTTTGTTCTGGAAAATCTAGAAGAAATAATGATTTGTCTTTGTTAGAAATATAGCTTGGTCCAATTTGTTATATATTCTAACAAAGTGCAGATTGGATTTTAACCTATTTAAAACATGTCATCAAAATTGTAAAATTAATCTTAATCAAGAAAAATTACTAATGATGTTCCATAAATTATTTTTTTAATTTTTTCAAAAAGATTCGAATTAGCTAGTTTTTCTCTTCTTTTTTTCGGTTGAATTTTGAATTTTAAAGAGTCGAAATTGAAGATAAACTATGTTTCAAAATTTAATTGTCATTTTTTTTCGTGTTTTCTCCTCTTTTAAACCGTTTAATTAAGTGTAAATATCATTCATTATTAATAATAACATAGAGTTAAAGGTAAATTGAGCAAATTGGCTATTTCTGGCAATTTATTTAAGTGTGTATCAAACTGGTAGCCCTTCGCATTAATCACTACCCAAGAAGTAGCTCTTGCTTTCAAAAAGGTTGGTGACCCCTGCTCTATATAATAAGGGTGCTTTTTAAGAACCTAAAGTGCAGTCAAAGATTGTCTATTGCAGTCTGTACTCTGCATCAGATAGGCCATGCACATATTCCCACGCATAAACCGGCCGTTGTTTAATGTTTATTGACACGTTGTGAACGTAAGATGTGGTCATGTCATCCATCTGGAAGAGGATGCATCACCACCGACGTGTGAACCAAATTCTAAACCATCAAAAACAATCCCCGCTTTTCTTTCATCCCCTCCCGGTCCTTCCTTTCTTTTATAGGACAGGCACTGAGAGACGGGACCACAAGTCCCCTCAGAGGCTCGGCCCTCCATCGCTAATCCTTAATGGACGTCAGATGTGTGCGAAGTGTGAGTGACGAGTGCGATGCTTCTGGGTGACGAGCGAGTGGGGAGGAACAAAACCCGCGCCTTAGTTGCAATACATCACTTTTAACGCCCACTTTTGTCTTCCTCTCGCAGATTTTCCCACTGATTTTTTTTTTTAGTGTTTCCAAAAAGGGGAGAAACGAAAGAGCTTTCACTGCCTGTAGAACATCTCCATGTTGTGTGTAAATGACAAAAAACGGACACTCCTATTTTGCAGCGTCTACCACCTGACTTGAGTTCAAAGCAAAGGTCAGTGAAGTATTTTCACCAGCAGATGCATCAAAGTATCCGAATATAATCTTTGCTTGATTCTGTGTAAAAAGCAGTCATGATCTCCCATGAAAGTTATCAATCGTTTCTTTTCTTTTCTATTATTTCCTGTCCGGCGCTCTTATTTTTTGCGGCACTTCCTGTTTATTTTGCTTTCCGTCTCTGCCAACCCAGTTATGCCTATGATGCAGCAAATGTGGAGGATCTCTACCTCTCTTGCAAGTATTATTATCACTGGAGGACTATAAGACAAGGACTCGCTAAACATGCTACACTGCACACAGATATAGTTTACGCTGTTAAGCGTATGAGAGATGTATTTATCTACTTTATTAATACTATTATGCTATCAAATATCACCAAAGACGCTATAATGCAGGGGTGTCCAAACTTTTACCGGCGAGGGCCGAATTCAGTACAATGGAAGGCTGCGGGGGCCATTTTTGACACATTTTGTTAGCTAAAGATGCTAAAAGCCAACCAATGTATGTAAATATATGCTAAGCTAGCTCATACTTGCCAACCTTGAGACCTCCAATATCGGGGGGGCGCGTGGCTAAGGGCGTGGTTAAGAGGAGAGTATATTTACAGTTAGAATTCACCAAACAAGTACTTCATATATATATATATAATATATATATATATATATATATATAATATATATATATATATATATATGTTTTTATTTAATTTTTTATTTTATTATACATATAAATAAAAGACATACTTGAATTTCAGTGTTCTGCAGGCTATCCAGTAGGTGGCAGTATTGTCCTGTTTAAGAGTGTCACAACATTGCTGTTTACGGCAGACGAACTGCTTTACGGTAGACTAAACGTGACTGCTGTTGTTGTGTGTTGTTACCGCGCTGGGAAGACGTTAATGAAACTGCCTAACAATAAACCCACATAAGAAACCAAGAACTCTCTCTCCTTGTTGTGCACTCTACTCTCTAAAAGCCGTAGATGTTATGACGTCATTGGGCAGGCAAGCTGCTGGGAAAGCGGACGTGAGAACAGGCTGTCCCCACTCAGGTCCGCATTGAGCTGGAGGGGGCGTGGCCTCCAGCTCCGGCTGAATACCGGGAGTTTGTCGGGAGAAAATCTCTGCCGGGAGGTTGTCGGGAGAGGCGCTGAATATCGGGATTCTCCCGCTAAAAACGGGAGGGTTGGCAAGTATGAGCTAGCTGAACAAAACATCCCTGTCAGCTTTGTGTTGTAGGTGACAAAGAAAATAAGTGTCGTCTAACGAGGGCTGTCACAAATAACGAGTTATCTCATGCGATTGATCACAAAAAATATTGCATTAATCATGTAAAAACGCAGATTAATCCCACTGTTTATTTTGCTCCTTTACCGTAAACGGACTCTAACAATGAAATTACATTTGTGACCAAGTATTGAGGCCTTTTTAATTGAATTTAAATGTGAAGTTAAATGAAATCATGCAGTAGTTGTGATTAATCATGATTAATCCAATTTCAAAAGTGTTATTAATCTGACTTTAAAAGTGTATGGTTTGACAGCATTACTAATAACGTCTCGATAATAATGAATTCATTACATTTTTATGATCTGCCGAGGGCCAATAGAAAACAAGCGGTGGGCCGAAACTGGACCCCGGCCCGCACTTTGGACACCGCTGCTATAATGCGATCATCCTGTCACGGCCAGAGCCCTCATCTTTGCGTCCAGACGAGGCCCACGGGCGCTCTCTCTCCACTGCGGGCGTGCCTCCTCGCGCCTGCAGACAATCTGCAATCAGTGCACCTGCCCGTGACGAACAAGCTGCCTTCATAAGCCCGCACAACCTGCCATGCCGCGCCGGAATATAGTCTTCTGTACCGTAAGCCGACACAAGCTTTATGCTCTCTTTTGCTCCCTCCGTCTTTCTTCCCTGTGCTTGATTTGTCCACTGTCTTCTCCCTTGTGCCCGCAGTGTTTTCCTTCCGTTGCCTTGGTTTCGAGCTGTGAGTCTCGCTCCCTTGGACTTCCCCCCCTGGATCTCGACTGCCTTCCCGGATATCGACCCCCCTCGCATGGACACAATCTACACGCATAGTCACACACATACGCTCTTGGATTTTGTCACACACCATTCTATAGTTTAAGAGTATTGTTTTGTATTATTATATATATATATATTGACTATATATATATATATAATAAATTATTGTACATACTGCCCCCTGGTGTCTGAGCCGTCATCTCCTCTTAGCAACCATAACACATCCGTGTCAAATAAAGCACTTGGCTTTCCTGCACAACAACTAAGCGTTTAGTTTCTGTTATGAAAATCGAGTAAAAAAATACGGTGGATTGGACCAATAATTCTTATATTTGTTACTCTGACTTAACATGATGTTAGTTTATTTGCACAAGCAGGTCTTCGTAGTTATATTTAGGTATAGCAACCACAATAGAACACCAACTAATGCAATCTCTTGTCCTTTTCTCAAACACGACTAATATAGTAGAGAATAAACTCGAGTGCATCACAGAAGGTTTCTCAAACAAATCAAATGTTCAAACCAACATTTTACAAAGTGATCGCTGCTGCAGACACAAATGGTCCGATTGTATTCCACAAGATGATGAAGGTGATATTTCCAAGAGCCATTTCCTTTCCCAGACTTTATTACCTTTATGAGCCACTTCTTTCGGGACTCTATGAAAGTTATTTCCTATCTCTCTATTTGAACAACTGGATGCCGGCGGGCTTTTGATTGATTGATTGAGACTTTTATTAGTAGGTTGCACAGTGAAGTACATATTCCGTACAATTGACCACTAAATGGTAACACCCGAATAAGTTTTTCAGCTTGTTTAAGTCGGGGTCCACTTAAATTGATTCATGATACAGATATATACTATCATATATACTATCATCATAATACAGTCATCACACAAGATAATCACATTGAATTATTTACATTATTTACAATCAGGGGTGTGTGTGTGTGTGGGGGGGGGGGGGGGGGGGGGTAGGATATGGACATCAAGTAGTGGAGCGAGAGAGAGAGAGAGAGAGAGAGAGAGATCAGAAGGCATAAGAAAAAGTATCTGCATTTGATTGTTTACATTTGATTATTAGCAATCCGGGGAGGGTGTTAGTTTAGGGTTGTAGCTGCCTGGAGGTGAACTTTTATTGCGGTTTTGAAGGAGGATAGAGATGCCCTTTCTTTTATACCTGTTGGGAGCGCATTCCACATTGATGTGGCATAGAAAGAGAATGAGTTAAGACCTTTGTTAGTTCGGAATCTGGGTTTAACGTGGTTAGTGGAGCTCCCCTGGTGTTGTGGTTATGGCGGTCATTTACGTTAAGGAAGTAGTTTGACATGTACTTCGGTATCAGGGAGGTGTAGTGGATTTTATAGACTAGGCTCAGTGCAAGTTGTTTAACTCTGTCCTCCACCTTGAGCCAGCCCACTTTAGAGAAGTGGGTAGGAGTGAGGTGGGATCTGGGGTGGAGGTCTAGAAGTAACCTGACTAGCTTGTTCTGAGATGTTTGGAGTTTAGATTTGAGGGTTTTGGAGCTGCTGGGGTACCAGGAGGTGCACGCGTAATCGAAAAAGGGTTGAACGAGAGTTCCCGCCAGAATCCTCAAGGTGCTTTTGTTGACCAGAGAGGAAATTCTGTAGAGAAATCTCGTTCGTTGGTTAACCTTTTTGATTACCTTGGTTGCCATTTTATCACAGGAAAGGTTAGCCTCTAAAATGGAACCTAGGTAGGTGACCTCATCTTTCCTGGTGATAACAATGTCACCTACTTTTATGGTGAAGTCATTGACTTTCTTAAGGTTGATGTGGGACCCAAACAGGATGGATTCTGTTTTACCCAAGTGTATGGATAGCTTGTTGTCAGCGAGCCAGGTGCAAGTTCTACAGAGCTCAGCACTGAGGATTTTCTCCACCTGTGACTTGTCCTTGCCGGATACCAGCAGGGCAGAGTCATCCGCAAACAAAAACAATTCACAGTCGCATGCCGATGACATGTCGTTTATGTATATTAGGAACAGTAAAGGTCCCAATATACTGCCTTGGGGGACTCCACAGCTCACCGAGAGGGGGGGGGACACGGTGCCGTTCACCTCTACCACCTGCTCCCTCCCCTCCAAGTAAGATTGCATCCAGCTCCATGAGGTTTTGTTAAATCCGATTGCTCTGAGCTTATCCAACAGTATAGCGTGGTTAACGGTGTCAAAGGCCTTCTGAAGGTCCAGCATGACCATGCCGCAGTATTTGCCCGCATCCACCTCATGTTTGATATGGTCGGTCAGATAGAGAAGGCATGTGTCAGTGGAGTGGTTAGTTCTGAAGCCGGATTGGAATTTGTACATGAGTTTATTAGTGGCAAGGTAACTATCGATCTGTTCATAAACTATTTTCTCCATTACTTTCGAAATGGAACTGAGAATAGAAACAGGTCCGTAGTTGCCAGGTTCCAATTTGCTTCCTTTTTTAAAGAGGGGAGTTACTCTTGCTATCTTAAAATCTTTTGGTACTTGGCCTTGTGTAATTGATAGGTTTATTATGTGCGTGATGATCGGGGCAATGATGGAGGCAGAGTCCCTGAGGAATCTGGAGGGAATATTATCAAGGCCGGTGGCCTTGTTAGGGAGGAGCGCGCTCAATTTTTTAAACACCTCTTAAGCTGTGACCATTTCTAATTTGAAATCATCGTTGGATACTCCTAGCTTTCTGTAGAAGGCTTTAATGTGTTCTACACCAAAGCGACCAGAGTGGTGGGACAGCTTGTTGACAAGAGTTGCGGCTATGCTGGTGAAAAAGATGTTATGTCTGCTAGCTACCTCCATTTTGTCTGTAATGAGGGAGTCACTCTCCTTGATGCTGATGTTGGTGAGTCTTGTTTTAAGTTTCTGGCTGCAACCAGGAAGCTGGTTGTTGAGAATTTTCCAGAGCTCACGTGGCTTATTTGTGTTTTCCTCTATTTTGTCGTTAATGTAATTTTTTTTAAAGGATTTAGTCAGGTTGGTTGACTTATTTCTTAATTTATTGCATTGCTTTTTGAGAGTTGAAAGGAGTTATTTGAGGTTGATATTATTGGGTTGTTTATCTACTTCTGTTTTACATTTTTGGTATTCAGAGTATTTCCTGTCTCTGTCTTTTATGGCAGCCAATAGGTCCGGATTCATCCATGGTTCAGAGCGGGCTTTGATCCTGACTGTTTTCACGGGAGCCATGTCATTTAGTATCTTTAGGAACGCCGTTTTGAAGCGATCCCAAGCAACATCGACCATGTTGCTCGCGAGCACAGGGGACCAGTCCCACTCATCTAATTTTAAATTGAAATTGTCATTGGAGTATTTTTTTGAGGGATCTGGATTGGGCTGTTATGTGGCCATTGGCTTTAGGTTTAGCTATTTTACGGGTGCAGAAGGTTATGAAAAAAGATCCAAAATAGACCATTCATCGGCAGTGCGCCTTATAATCCGGTGTGCCCTATGGTCCGAAAAATACGGTATACTGCGATATAGATTCCAAATATCAGTTTGTATCAAAATCATGCTGTTACGGTGCATCCTTATACTGTCATTCCCTCCGCTGCTGGAGCAGCAAGAAGCTCCGCTGAGACCGGCTCAGACTGCGGCCACGGGCCTACACGGCTGCAGGCAATCTGCAATCTGCGCACCTGGATCTGATGAGGCTCGACAGTATAAGGACCAACGCAGCCGACGATCCAGCGCCGGAACGTAGTTCTCTGTCTGACAGTAAGCTTTGCGCCTCCGGCTCCTGTCCTGTGTCTGCTCTCCATATTCCCTTGCTCCTTGTGCTTACTTGTCCCTGTCGTTTCCCCGTTCCCGCAGTATCCCTGGTCGCCTGCGCCTCACAACCCTGGATCTCCCACTGGACCCTGATTGCCTCGACTTCCCTCGCTTTGGATCAGGGACCTCTTTCTGACCCAGACCCTTTGGACTTGTTTGCCTCTTCAAACAACACACACTTACACTGCAAAAACTGAAATCTAAGTAGGATTAAATATCTCAAATAAGGGTGATATTTGCTTATTATCAGTCTAATAAGATAATTATTCTCATTAAGCAGATTTTATGTTAGAGTCTTTTGCTTGTTTTAAGGGTTTTGGTCCTAAATGATCTCAGTAAGATATTACAGCTTGTAGCTGAGATTTGATGACCTATATTGAGTAAAACATGCGTGAAACTAGAATATCAACTGTTGCAAAGCTGTGTCATCAACACTCACAAGTATAAAACTACTTTTTTAAAAGTAATAATTTCTTATTTCAAGCATGAAAAAAAAATCATGATTTTGACACAATTGTGTCTCATAATTAAAACAGATGACAGCCAAATGGACTCTGCGGTTTTATTTTCAATGAAACAATAGAAAATACGTACTCATATAGTGGTACAGTTGGCACAGTACAGTAAACTGACAGTTAATATTTAAACATTTAACATGTGACATTTCAAACTATTTTTAACAGAAATAGTTCATGCACATTCAGATAAATTCCTCAAAATTACAATAAAAAATTTTTTGGCCGGGGGTCGGGCTGTATATATGCGCACTCATTGACTGAAAGAGCACGCACTTGGCGCGATGATGTCATGTTATCGACGGAAAAATGTATTTTTAGACCATATGATTTGCCTGAGCGGCGAGGAGACCCCGAGAGTAACAAGCGGTTGCCTTGTTGCCTTTCCATTAAGAACAATAAATTATTTTTTAGTATAAGTTTGCTGGTTTCAAGAAATGTAATACCGAGTGCATATCATTATGTCAAGATAATGGCACTAGCATTTACTTAATTTAAGAATATTCTTCAACATATTGAGCAAAAAAGGTCTCTTTTTTTTTCTACCAAGAAAAGTGCACTTGTTATTAGTGAGAATATACTTATTTTAAGGCAGGGGTGTCCAAACTTTTTCCACTGAGGGCTGCACATGGAAAAATGACAGCATGTGGGGGCCATTTTGATATTTTTCATTTTCAAAACATAACAAAATATATGGATTTATTTATTTATTTTACCTTTAGGGGTCCCGGGGACCATAAAGGGTCTCAGTCATTAAAATGTTAAAAATAAGTAAAATTATTATTTTTTATTTAACGCTTACAGTTAATCTCTATATCAACTTCAAGTTCATTTATATAAAGTAATTATAAAAAAAAGGTTTTATGGCTTTTCTGTCAAAAACAACTTTTTATAGTAAAACTGAAATATGCAGTATTTAGTAATTAGAGCCCTAAAGGATCAATAATGCAGGACACCATTGATTTTAATTATTTAATATTTTTGAGTAATCACAGTGAAAAGATAAATACAATACCACTAAATATATTTGGGATCCAAAAGGTGCCCCACTCATAAAGTGATACATTTTTATTAGGTTGTTCTTTTACTTTCAACACTTAAGTTACGAGATCAACTTCAGATATATCTGTCGATTTTACGTTTGAACTATTATTTTGTTTGTTTTATGCTCTTTTGTCAAATAAAACTCTGATGTTTTTATATGGCATCTACACAATATATGCAATATTTACCACATAAAACATTTTAAAGTGAAATATTTGAAGTAACTGGAGCTTTGAAAATAATTCATTATAACATAAATTTTTTGTCGTTTTTTTTTTTTGAGCAATGGCAAAAAAAGAAAGACAAAAGAAAAAAAAAAAAAGCCTGCACGGCAGCTTTGTGTCAACGTTTTCTCGTTAGATTTCACCTCATTCCACTTTTGTGAATGTTCTTTGTTTATTTTTGCAATAGCATTTCCAGAATGTGTGGCGGGCCGGTAAACAATTAGCTACGGGCCGCAAATGGCCCCCGGGCCGCACTTTGGACACCCCTGTTTTAAGGTATTTTTGGGTTCATTGAGGTTAGCTAATTTTACTCGTTTTGGAAAGTCTTGACAAGCCAAATTTTCTTGTTCTATTGGCAGATAATTTTGCTTAGTTCAAATAAAATACCTCTAATTTTTGTATTATTTTTTCTCGTTTTTGAACACTGACTTTTTTGCAGTGCACAACAAACTCCTGGTAATCCAATTTTGTTCATTCCTGCACATAATCCTGCACTCACACTCGTAGTAGCATACACACTCCACTCACTCATCAAAAGACCAACAAACCCCGTTGAGCGATACTTCCTGTGTCGTGCCGTCTCCTCCCCCTTGTCGTACACAACACATACACGTTTTCCCGTTCTGACCACGCATCCACCAATCGAGTCACCAGCGTTCCCTGGGCTCTGCAGGACGGGGGGCCCTCATTATATCACTGTCCATGCCGGGGGGGCCCACCAAGTCTGTCCCTTAAGCGCCTGTTCTGTTTGACCCTTTTTAAGTTACATCTGGCCTAATGAGCCCATTATCCGCACCCCCTCCTCCTCTCCCCCACCCATCTTGTAGACAACATCCCGTTTCCTCCATCCGACATCTTCAGAAGCCCCCCCCCCCCACCAAAACTGTCACACTGTGACGCCTCCTTCCCATTTTTACAAACAACTCCCACCTCTCCTTTCGAGGCGGTGCGTTTTATGTCAGCGCTGGGAAGGACTCGGGTCTGGTTTTAACGGCCTAACACCTGCGCAGGTTGTTGCCCCTCTTCATCACACATGACAGGATGCCTGAACGGTCTTCGGGGGGGGGGGGGGGATTTGTGTGGGGACACCTTCAGAAGCTGCATGTCGACAAGACGCAGAACTTCATGACTGGTGGGAGGGAGAAAAGAAGTGTGTTTCATGTGCTGCGCCATGTGGTTTTGCATTCGGGATTGTGCGTCATATCGCAGGTGTTAGGCGGAAACACCTCAGTTCTACCAAAAAGGTCCCAGAAGTCCAGTTTTTAAGGTTGAATTGGTGGACTACTGTCTGGAAATTAATTAATTCAAGTTAAAGTACCAATAATTGTCACACACACACGCAAGGTGTGGTGAAATTTGTCCTCTGCATTTGACCCATCCCCTTGTTCACCCCCTGGGAGGTGAGGGGAGCAGTGAGCAGCAACGGTGGCCGCGCCCGGGAATAATTTTTGGGTGATTTAACCCCCAATTCCAACCCTTGATGCTGAGTGCCAAGCAGGGAGGTATAGGGTCTCATTTTTATAGTCTTTGGTATGAACTCACGACCTACCGATCTCAGGGCGGACACTCTAACCCAGGGGTGGGCAATTAATTTTTACCGGGGGCCGCATGAGCAACCCGAGCACTGCTGGAGGGCCACATCGACAATATTTCAATTAAATTTTGCTCAATATTATTTTTGATATATACCGTAAGATAAATAATAATAATAATAATAATAATAATAATTAATAATAATAGTAATACTTCAACATAGTGTGTGTAACAGCATTCCATGACTAATATAAATAAATTAACATTAATAATAAATGACAGTAAAATAAGCACACGTATGACTGAGGAGTCATAGTGTAACTTTGTGTGGTGTTTGAGTTGTCCGACTTTTTGTGTGGCCATAAACGCACCAGTGGTTTAGTGCTATGCGTGTTGGTGATAGATGACAAGTTGGTTTTGGCCTGGTTTGTACGGCAGAAAATGACTACTTTTTCGAGATAGAAGTGTTTTACTCATGTTTTTGGTGTGGTTATGTCCGAATATAAACAGTTTTGCTCAATAAAGTGATCGATATAATTCCTGTCCTCGAAGCATCTCGATAGACGTTACAATAATTGAACGGTGTTGACGAACACCGTTACGGCCGCTTGTTGTCACTGTCACTCAAAGTTGCATTGCAAAATTACATAGAATAAATATGTTTATTTTGTTTAGAATTCAGATGGGATTTGATTTGGTGCGCGGCATATATTTGCTGCGCGCAGCAGACGCTTGAGCAGCGTTGCTTTGCAGTCCACGTCTTGTTGGAAACACGTCATTCTTCATCAACTTTTCTCTTTTTAGCGTCTCGGGTGTAAACCGTGCATCACTTGTCGCTGCATGTGCACCTTCACTCGCAGGTTACACACGGACACACGTCCATAAATAATACTTTTCAAAATAAAAGTAGCACAGTTGTATTGCGCGCACGACATAGATGTTTTTTCAACTTTATTTTGTAATTTGTAATTGCAGCTGTTCACATTCACTCACAATCACGCATACGTCCACACGGAAGTAATACAAATAACGATTTTGAAAACAAAAGCAGCACCGTTGTATTGCACACTCGACATAGATACTTTTTTAAATTTATTTTGTAATTTATAATTGGCCTCACGCGGGCCGGACAGGGACGTACAAAGGGCCGGATGCGGCCCGCGGGCCGCAGAATGCCCAGGTCTGCTCTAACCACTAGGCCACTGAGTAGGTGTCTTCCTGTGGCAGATTCAACAGAATTGGACAACTTATTTTTCCTGGTCACCTGTTGCTTGGCAGAACTCACGGGGCTCAAGCACCCAAAAATATTTTTAGTTTCTCAGCTCTGGTCCGTATGGTACATTTTCAGTCTACTTTACTATTACTTTTCTACTTTATAGTTGATCTGCCGTTTCTTTTCTTTTCTGCTCTGGTCCGGTGGCCATGGATGAAGTCCCAGAGTCGAGACCCGGGGTGGACCGCTCGCCTGTGCATCAGTTGGGGACATCTCTGCTCTGCTGACCCGTCTCCGCTCGGGATGGTCTCCTGCTGGCCCCACTATGGACTGGACTCTCACTATTATGTTAGATCCACTATGGACTGGACTTTCCCAATATTATGCTAGACCCACTCGACGTCCATTGCATCCGGTCTCCCCTAGAGGGCGGGGTGGTTCACCCACATCTGCGGTCCTCTCCAAGGTTTCTCATAGTCATTCATATTGACATCCCCCTGGGTTGTGAGTTTTTCCTTGCCCTTATGTGGGCTCTGAACCGAGGATGTCGTTGTGGCTTGTGCAGCCCTTTGAGACACTTGTGATTTAGGGCTATATAAATAAACATTGATTGATTTTGTCTTTTTGTGCCCTTCCGTGCATTATCCTGTCCATCCTTTGTAAATGGTAAATGGTAAATGGGTTATACTTGTATAGCGCTTTTCTACCTTAAAGGTACTCAAAGCGCTTTGACACTATTTCCACATTCACACACACATTCACACACTGATGGTGGGAGCTGCCATGCGAGGCCCTAACCACGACCCATCAGGAGCAAGGGTGAAGTGTCTCGCTCAAGGACACAACGGACGTGACGAGGTTGGTAGAAGCTGGGGATCGAACCAGGAACCCTCAGGTTGCTGGCACGGCCACTCTCCCAACGGCGCCACGCCGTCCCTGTTGTAACTGAGCTACTGTGTGGAATAATGTCACTTGTGGATCAATAAAGTTTGTTTAATGTCTAATCTAATGTCTAATGGTGTCAAACTCAAAGCCCGGGGGCCAAATCTGGCCCGCCACATTATTTTAAATGACCCGCGAAAGCCTGGAAATAATATGCGTTAATAACTGCTTGGTAACACTTTAGTATGGGGAACATATTCACCATTAATTAGTTGCTTATTTACATGCAAATAAGTAACATATTGGCTCTTAATTAGTCATTATTAAGTACTTATTAATGCCTTATTCTGCATGGCCTTATTATACAACCAGTAAGCCATTAACTAAGAGTCTTCCCTCAATAACCTCAGAATTATTGCTTATTAGTAACCCTAACCCTAACCCTTATATGTTCCCCTAGTGTCCAAATAACTCTAAATTAAGTCTTTGTTACTTAGAATATGTTCCCCATACTGAAGTGTTACCAAATGCTTCATCTTTTCTTACTAAAAATATTTCTTCTTTCCCTTTTGACATAAAAAAAAATAATGTACTGCATGCAATTGCATATCTTTTAAAAATTCAAATTCAAAATATTATATTATCATGTATCCCAAAAGTATTTTTGTTAAAATAAAGATAAATACCGTACTTAAATATCTGCTTGACTTATGATTTCAAAATGTAAAATTGACAATAGATTTTACGGTTAAATTCTGCCGACTGAGTTTTTTTTTTTAGCTTAAAATCAACTTTGGTACTGTTTTTTTTTTCATATACAGTAAGACATTATAACCTTAAAAAACAAACAAAAAAAACATTAAAACAACAAGATTTTACGGTTAAAAAAAACCTGGCAGCTCTGCTCCTTGAATTTTACTACTAAAAACAGTGGTATTGTTTTTCCATTCCATTCCATTTATTAATTTTTTTTATATGCTGTAAAAAAACCCCACTGCTTTTACTGTAAAATTCTGGTTACAGAGCTGGCAGTTTTTAAAGTAAAATTTAAATATTTTTTTTTGCAGCTTATGTAAAACAAATTAATTGTTAATATATTATATATATACATGCATATACAGTATATATTACTCATTGTTAAAGCGGCCCTCTGAGGGCAACCATAACTGCGATATGGCCCTCAATGAAATTGAGTTTGACACCCCTGGTCTAATGTCTAATGTGCCGCAGAGGTACTCAGTTGTAATACACTTTTCCACCACTTGTGGCAGTAGTGACAATATCAAACAAACAGAAGAAGTCTGGAGCTAAAGTCATAGAGAAGTTTCTTAAGCGCAAAAATAAACTTCAATTTTGACAGTTTATTTTTTAAGAAACATTTAAAGGCCTACTGAAACCCACTACTACCGACCCCGCAGTCTGATAGTTTATACATCAATGATGAAATCTTAACATTGAAACACATGCCAATACGGCCGGGTTAACTTATAAAGTGCAATTTTAAAATTCCCGCCACACTTCCGGTTGAAAAACTCCTTTGAATATGATTTATGCGCATGACGTCACAAAATCCATGGAAGTGGTTGGACCCCATCGGACCCGATACAAAAACCTCTTGTTTTCTTCGACAAAATTCCACAGTATTCTGGACATCTGTGTTGGTGAATCTTTTGCAATTTGTTTAATGAACAATGGAGGCTGCAAAGAAGAACGTTGTAGGTGGGATCGATCGGTGTATTAGCGGCTAAGTACAATACTTACAGCAACACAACAAGGACTACTTACTACGCCTAGCCGATGCTTGCCGCCAAACCCACGGATGAAGTCCTTCGTCGCGCCGTCGATCGCTGGAACGCAGGTGAGCACGGCTGTTGATGGGAAGATGAGGGCTGGCTGGCGTAGGTGGAGCGCTAATGTTTTTATCATAGTTCTGTGAGGTCCGGTTGCTAAGTTGCTAAATTAGCCTTAGCGTCGTTAGCAACAGCATTATTAAGCCTTAACAGGCTGAGAATGTTTAACCGTGTAGTTACATGTCCATGGTTTAATAGTATTGTTGATCTTCTGTCTATCCTTCCAGTCAGGGGTTTATTTATTTTGTTTCTATCTTCATTTGAGAACGATGCTATCACGTTAGCTCAGTAGCTAAGTGTGTCACCGATGTATTGTCGTGGAGATAAAAGTCACTTTAAATGTCCATTGCGCGTGCTCGACTCTCATTTTCAAGAGGATATAGTATCCGAGGTGGTTTAAAATACAAATCCGTGATCCACAATAGAAAAAGGAGAGAGTGTGGAATCCAATGAGCCAGCATGTACCTAAGTTACGGTCAGAGCGAAAAAAGATACGTCCATCACTGCCTCTCTAGTCCTTCACTGTAACGTTCCTCATCTACGAATCTTTCATCCTCGCTCAAATTAATGGGGTGATCGTCGCTTTGTCGCTCCGAATCTCTCTCGCTCCATTGTAAACAACGGGGAATTGTGAGGAATACTAGCTCCTGTGACGTCACGCTACTTCTGGTACAGGCAAGGCTTTTTTTTTATCAGCGAGCAAAAGTTGCGAACTTTATCGTCGATTTTCTCTTCTAAATCCTTTCAGCAAAAATATGGCAATATCGCAAAATTATCAAGTATGACATATAAAATGGATCTGCTATTCCCGTTTAAATAAAAAAAAAATCATTTCAGTAGGCCTTTAAACTGGAATTTGTTATTTTTTATTTATGTACATTTATTTTTCATCAGTTTTAATGAGTGCCTTCCTTTGTTAAAGTTAAAGTTAAAAGTACCAATGATTGTCACACACACACTAGGTGTGGTGAAATTTGTCCTCTGCATATGACCCATCCCCTTGTTCACCCCCTGGGAGGTGAGCGGAGCAGTGGGCAGCAGCGGTGCCGCGCCCGGGAATCATTTTTGGTGATTTAACCCCCAATTCCAACCCTTGATGCTGAGTGCCAAGCAGGAGGTAATGGGTCCCATTTTTATAGTCTTTGGTATGACTCGGCCGGGGTTTGAACTCACAACCTACCGATCTCAGGGCGGACACTCTAACCACTAGGCCACTGAGTAGGTTTCTTTGCAGTATATTTGATTAGTATTAGTAATCCACCTGATCTAATCCTTGATAATCTTTGTGATTAACAAATATGCTTTCATAGCCTTTGACAAGGTTTGTCCTGTTATAATGGAAGTAGGTTAGTTATAATTATTGAATAAGAGTAACATCAAGTATAATGACTAATTCAGTGCTAATAACTTAGTGGGTCCTGAGCCACTGTGTAGTGGATTATTTGGGCACCGAGGTCTAACAATGCGTACATTTGAGAATATGAGTTATAGGAGTAAAGTGTTTTTGCTGGTCACAGTACACGCTGTTGGCGAAGCATAGTATGTCTTCGTCGACGGTTCAATTCAGCGCAGTCTGATTTGATTAGGGCTGTCCCGATCTGATGTATTAATATCATCAGCTACAAAATATATCGATTTGCATGTAAAACCTCCGATACAACAGTCCCGTTTGTATCCGATACAAGTGGATAATGCACAGAAGGGCATACATACAGCAATGTTAAAGGCCCACTGAAATGAATTTTTTTTATTTAAACGGGAATAGCAGATCCATTCTATGTGTCATACTTGATCATTTTGCGATATTGCCATATTTTTGCTGAAAGGATTTAGTATAGAACAACGTCGATAAAGTTCACAACTTTTGGTCTCTGATAAAAAAAAACCTTGCCCCTACCGGAAGTAGCGTGACGTTGTCAGTTGTTCACTCCCTCATATTTTCCTATTGTTTTCAACGCAGCTAGAGCGATTCGGACCATTACCCCATTAATTTGAGCGAGGATGAAAGATTCGTTGACGAGGAACGTTAAAGTGACGGACTAGAATGCAGTGAAATACATATTTTTTTTTCGCTCTGACCGTAACTTAGGTACAAGCTGGCTCATTGGATTCCACACTCTCTCCTTTTTCTATTGTGGATCACGGATTTGTATTTTAAACCACCTCGGATACTATATCCTCTTGAAAATGAGAGTCGAGAAATGGACATTCAGTGCCTTTTATCTCCACGACAATACATCGGCGAAACGCTTTAGCTACGAGCTAACGTGATAGCATCATGCTTTAACTGCATATAGAAACAAAAAAAATAAACCCCTGACTGGAAGGATAGATAGAAAATCAACAATACTATTAAACCGTGGACATGTAAATACACGGTTAATGCTTTCCAGGCTGGCGAAGTTTAACAATGCTGTGCTAACGACGCCATTGAAGCTAACTTAGCAACCGGACCGCACAGAGCTATGCTAAAAACATTAGCTCTCCACCTACGCCAGCCAGCCCTCATCTGCTCATCAACACCCGTGCTCACCTGCGTTCCAGCGATCGGCGGAAGGACGAAGGACTTCACCCGATGCGTTTGGCGGCCCGGAGACGTAGGAAGTCAAGGTGAGGTCGCCGGCTAGCGCGTCTGCTCTCCAACAAAGTCCTCCTGGTTGTGTTGCTGTAGTCCGCTGCTAATACACCGATCCCACCTACAACTGTCTTCTTTGCAGCCTTCATTGTTCATTAAACAAATTGCAAAAGATGTCCAGAATACTGTGGAATTATGAAATGAAAACAGAGCTTTTTGTATAGGATTCTACGGGGTACCATAACTTCCGTTAAACTGACTTCGTCACGCGCATACGTCATCATACCGCGACGTTTCAGCCGGATATTTCCCGGGAAATTTTAAATGTCACTTCATAAGTTAACCCGGCCGTATTGGCATGTGTTGCAATGTTAAGATTTCATCATTGATATATAAACTATCAGACTGCGTGGTCGGTAGTAGTGGCTTTCAGTAGGCCTTTAATATTTGGTTACATGTCCCTTGGCAAGTTTCACTGCAATAAGGTGCTTTTGGTAGCCATCCACAAGCTTCTGGCAAGCTTCTGGTTGAATTTTTGACCACTCCTCTTGACAAAATTGGTGCAGTTCAGCTAAATTTGTTGGTTTTTCTGGCATGGACTTGTTTCTTCAGCATTGTCCACATGTTTAAGTCAGGACTGCCAATGGGACTGGTGATTTACAGAGAGTAAATTGGACAATGAAAAAGGAGGATTACCTCCAAATTCTTCAGGACAACCTAAAATCATCAGCCCGGAGGTTAGTCTTGGGGGCTGTTGGGTGTTCCAACAGGACAATGGCCCCAAACACACGTCAAAAGTGGTAAAGGAATGGCTAAATCAGGCTAGAATTAAGGTTTTAGAATGGCCTTCCCAAAGTCCTGACTTAAACGTGTGGACAATGCTGAAGAAACAAGTCCATGTCAGAAAACCAACAAATTTAGCTGAACTGCACCAATTTTGTCAAGAGGAGTGGTCAAAAATTCAACCAGAAGCTTGCCAGAAGCTTGTGGATGGCTACCAAAAGTGCCTTATTGCAGTGAAACTTGCCAAGGGACATGTAAGCAAATATTAACATTGCTGTATGTATACTTTTGACCCAGCAGATTTGGTCACATTTTCAGTAGACCCATAATAAACTCATAAAAGAACCAAACTTCATGAATGTTTTTTTGTGACCAACAAGTATGTGCTCCAATCACTCTATCGCAATAAAATAAGAGTTGTAGAAAGTATTGGAAACTCAAGACAGCCATGACATTATGTTCTTTACAAGTGACTGTAAGTGATTATTACATTTTAACAGAAGTGTAGATAGAACATGTTAAAATAGAAAGTAAGCAGATATTAACAGTAAATAAACAAATAGATTAATAATTCATTTTCTACCACTTGTCCTTAATAATGTTGACAAAATAATAGAATGGAAAATGACACAATATGTTACTGCATATGTCAGCAGACTAAATTAGGAGCCTTTGTTTGCTTACTACTAAAAGACAAGTTGTCTTGTATGTTCACTATTTTATTTAAGGCAGGGGTGTCAAAACTTTTTCCACTGAGGGCCACACACGGAAACATTTAAGCATGCAGGGGCCATTTTGATATTTTTCATTTTCAAATCATAACAAAATATATGGATTTTTTTTTAACCTATAGGGCTCCCGGGGACCATAAAGGGTCTCAGTCATTAAAACGTTAAAAATAAGTTAAATTATTATTATTTTTTTAAATTTAACGCTTATAGTAAATCTCTATATCAACTTCAGGTTGATAAAAAGTGAAAAAAAAAAAAAAGGTTTTATGCCTTTTCTGTCAAAGACAACTTTGTTTTTTTATAGCAAAACGGGAAATATGCAGTATTTAGTAATTAGAGCTCTAAAAGATCAATAATGCAGGATACCATTGATTTTAATTTTTTAATATTTTTGAGAAATCAGTGAAAATATTAATAAAATCCTACTAAATATATTTGGGATCCAAAAGGTCCCCCACTCATAAAGTGATACATTTTTATCAGGTTTTTTTTAAACTTTCAACACTTAAGTTACAAGATCAACTTCAGATACATCTGTCCATTTTACGTTTGAATTATTATTTTGTTTGTTTTCATGCTCTTTTGTCAAAGAAATATTTGATGTTTTTATATGGCAACCACACAATATATGCAATATTTTTTTCCACATAAAACATTTTAAAGTGACATTTTTTAAGTAATTGGAGCTGTCATGACTGGGTTCTTGGGTTTTGCTTCTCCGGAAGGCAAAGGAAAATTGGCGCGGGCAAGGCGTGAATTTAAATACATGATTTATTTTGACACTAATAAACTACAAAAAAAAGGAAGCAAACAAAAGGCGCTCACAGCGGAGGTAACAACTTGACTATGAAAACAAAACTTGCACAATGGCAAAAACTATGAACAATAAAACAAAAACACAAACTGTGGCGATAATAAACAAAAACTTACTTGGTAAAGAACTGTGAACATGACATGAATCAGGGTGATGAAAAAGTGCGAGGACGCCAGGACGAACAACAGAAACAGACAGATTTAAATAGTGACGTGATCAGTGAAAACAGGTGCGGGACTCGAGATGTGAAACAGGTGCGTGACAAGACAGGTGAAAACTAATGGGTGACCATGGAAACCAAACCAAACAAGGAAGTGCAACCACGAACTAAAAAGAGTCCAAAAAACAAACACATGAACAGACATGACGCATGACCAAAACAAAAACATGAACAGACATGACAGAACCCCCCCCTTACGGACAGATCCCAGATGTCCAAAAAACAGGATCAAGAGTCATGGGAGGGCGGGAGGGGGACATGGCGGTGGGTCGCCAGGCCAAGTGGCCCCGAATCCACCAAGGCATAGTCATGTGGCGGCGGCGGCGTTCCACTCGCCGCCGCCACAGGCGAGGTGGGCGACCCGGGAAGGGCCACATGCGTGGCCGACGATCAGGTGGGCGCACTTGGCGTGGCGGACGACCAGGTAGTGGCCACAACCGTGGCAGGCGAGGAGGCAGGCGCGTCGTCGTCATTGCAGGCGTGGAAGCCGCAGATGATGCAGGTGCGGGTGCAGCAGACGAAGCAGGCGGCGAAGCTTGGCGTGGCACTTCGGGCGGCGAAGCTGGGTCTTGGCCGCTTGGAGGGTCTTGGCTGCTTGGAGGGTCTTGGTCTTGGCGAGGGTCTTGGTCCTGGTCTTGGTGAGGTTGGTCTTGGACTTGGTCTTGGTCTTGGTCTTGGCATGGTTGGTCTTGGACTTGGTCTTGGCATGGTTGGTCTTGGACTTGGATTTGGTGTTGCCATGGTTGGTCTTGGACTTGGAGTTGGCATGGTTGGTCTTGGACTTGGTTTTGGCATGGGGGGTCTTGGACTTGGTGAGGGTCTTGGACTTGGCGTGGTTGGTCTTGGACTTGGTGTGGTTGGTCTTGGTCTTGGACTTGGCGTGGTTGGTCTTGGACTTGGACTTGGCGTGGTTGGTCTTGGACTTGGACTTGGCGTGGTTGGTCTTGGACTTGGACTTGGCTTGGGGGTGCTTGGTCTTGGCGTGGAGCTGCGACTGGCAGCACTAGGCGTCGTGGAGCTGCGACTGGCAGCACTAGGCGTCGTGGAGCTGCGACTGGCGGCACTTGGCGTCGTGGAGCTGCGACTGGCGGCACTAGGCGTCGTGGAGCTGCGATTGGCGGCACTTGGCGTCGTGGAGCTGCGACTGGCGGCACTAGGCGTCGTGGAGCTGCGACTGGCGGCACTAGGCGTCGTGGAGCTGCGACTGGCGGCACTAGGCGTCGTGGAGCTGCGATTGGCGGCACTTGGTGGCGTGGAGCTGCGACTGGCGGCGCTTGGCGTGGAGCTGCGACTGACGGCGCTTGGCGTGGAGCTGCGACTGGCGGCGCTTGGCGTGGAGCTGCGACTGGCGGCGCTTGGCGTGGAGCTGCGACTGGCGGCGCTTGGCGTGGAGCTGCGACTGGCGGCGCTTGGCGTGGAGCTGCGACTGACGGCGCTTGGCGTGGAGCTGCGACTGGCGGCGCTTGGCGTGGAGCTGCGACTGGCGGCACTTGGCGTGGAGCTGCGACTGGCGGCGCTTGGCGTGGAGTTGAGACTGGTGGCGCTTGGCGTGGAGCTGCGACTGGTGGCGCTTGGCGTGGAGCTGCGACTGGTGGCGCTTGGCGTGGAGCTGGAGGCTGTGGCTTGGCAGGTCAAAAGACTGGTGGTGGTGGTCGTGCTGGAGGCTGTGGCTTGGCGTGACGAAAGACTGGTGGTGGTGGTGGTCGTGCTGGAGGCTGTGGCTTGGCGTGACGATGAGCGACCCCACCTGAACAGCTCCCAACCCTAGCCCCCCCCTCAAGGAGCGGATACCAGACGCGCTCCCTGCGGTCTGGAACCGTCTTTTGGGGTGGGTGGAGGGAGGTCAGGAGGGGGGCCGATTCTTCCCCTCCAAACTGTCCAAAAAATCTTTCTTCTTGTACCTGGGATCTTGTGGGTGAAAAAAAAAAGTGTGACTTGGGCGTGGCTTGAGTCCTGGGGGGCGGGGCATGGAATGTGGGTGGCTTAGATTGACAGGATCTGATTTCTAAAAACATGTCCTGGTAATGTCTTATCATGTTTTTAGAGTCTTTGGTTGGAGGCGGATGATCAAAAGAAAAAGAGTTCAGAAAAAAAAAATCCTGGTCTGTGATGTCATTTTGGAGCTGTGGAGCTGGCAGCAACCTGCTTCCGCCCGGAGTGGGAGGAGCCTGCGGCAGCGCCGCATGCTGTCCGCTCGCCTTCCCTGATGTCCTTGGTCTGGAACGGCGCTTCCGGGACTGCGGTGACGCAGCGCCGTCCTCGGACCAACTGGAGCTCAATGGCACCAGATTTCCATCTGGCGCCCACATCAGGTCTCTGCGCTTACCGGAGGAATAACGCAGCGTCTCTTCCTCCATCGCGCGGAGGACCTCCCACGTTGCCTCGTCAAAATTGTCCAATTTTTTTGCGGAGAAACTCTTCTGCTGGCGTCCTACTGTCATGACTGGGTTCTTGGGTTTTGCTTCTCCGGAAGGCAAAGGAAAATTGGTGCGGGCAAGGCGTGAATTTAAATACATGATTTATTTTGACACTAATAAACTACAAAAAAAAGGAAGCAAACAAAAGGCGCTCACAGCGGAGGTAACAACTTGACTATGAAAACAAAACTTGCACAATGGCAAAAACTATGAACAATAAAACAAAAACACTAACTGTGGCGATAATAAACAAAAACTTACTTGGTAAAGAACTGTGAACATGACATGAATCAGGGTGATGAAAAAGTGCGAGGACGCCAGGACGAACAACAGAAACAGACAGATTTAAATAGTGACGTGATCAGTGAAAACAGGTGCGGGACTCGAGATGTGAAACAGGTGCGTGACAAGACAGGTGAAAACTAATGGGTGACCATGGAAACCAAACCAAACAAGGAAGTGCAACCAGGAACTAAAAAGAGTCCAAAAAACAAACACATGAACAGACATGACGCATGACCAAAATAAAAACATGAACAGACATGACAGGAGCCTTGAATAGGTCAATAATTCATTATAACATAGATTTTTTGTCTTTTTTTTTTTTTTTTGAGCAATGGCAAAAAAAAAGAGAAAATTAAAGATAGACAAAAGAAAAAAAACAAACAGCCTGCATGGCAGCTTTGTGTCAACATTGCAACTTTTTCTCGCTAGATTTCACCTCATTCCACTTTTTTTTAATGTTTTTTAAAATTTTTGCAATACCATCAATTTTGCAATTATTGCAGAATGTGTGGCGGGCCGGCAAACAATTAGCTGCGGGCCGCAAATGGCCCCCGGGCCGCACTTTGGACACCCCTGATTTAAGGACACAATTGCAATAAGAAACGTATGTTTCATGTACCCTAAGATTTTTTGTTAAAATAAAGGCAATGATGACATTTTTTGTGGTCCCCTTTATTTAGAAAAGTATCGAAAAATACCGAAAAGTATCAAAATACATTTTGGTACCAAAATATTGGTATTGGGACAACACTAGTGTCGTGCATGAATGTAATGAGCAGTTTGACTTTGTGGACTATTTGAAGTCTTTCTATTCACTCTTACTATGCAAGGTGTTGGATACTATTTACAACTAGCAACAATTAGATGTACAGTATGTTGTACATTACAAGTTGAGTATTAGCACAGTTCCTGGAAAGTCACAGCAGGATTTGAAGTGCACACAAAAGTCCCACAGAAGAATAATCTGCCGGGTGCGAGATCTTGATTTGATTTAATGAAGGGAGTTTGAGGTCTGAGAGAGGATTTGCTCTCACACACTCACTCAAGTATGTCCCAGTGATCCGTTGAACAAACCCTATTAAGGGCAATTACCAGCCGTGGCAAATCCATTTCTTTGCTTTCATGACCAACACAGAAACGCTATTAAGCTTGAACGTGAGGCTTCCTGTTCGCGTCGGAAATCTTTGTTTCCGTCTTAGCGTAATCACTTTGACGCATAGGCGCCGATCTACATTTCTGCCAGTGGGTGCTCGGTGTGTGTGTGTGTTAGTGTTGTCCCGATACCAATATTTTGGTACTTTTCGGTACTTTTCTAAATAAAGGTGACCACAAAAAAATTGCATTATTGGCTTTATTTTAACAAAAAAATCTTAAGGTACATTAAACATATGTTTCTTATTGCAATTTTGTTCTTAAATAAAATAGTGAATATACAAGACAACTTGTCTTTTAGTAGGAAGTAAACAAACAAAGGCTCCTAATTTAGCTGCTGACATATGCAGTAACATATTGTGTCTTTTATCATTCTATTATTTTGTCAACATTATTAAGGACAAGGAGTAGAAAATGAATTATTAATCTACTTGTTCATTTACTGTTAATATCTGCTTATTTTCTCTTTTAACATGTTCTATATACACTTAGGTTCAAATGTAATAATCACTTATTCTTCTGTTGTTTGATACTTTACATTAGTTTTGGATGATACCACAAATTTGGGTATCAATCCTATACCAAGTAGTTACAGGATCATACATTGGTCATATTCAAAGTCTTCACGTGTCCAGGGACATATTTCCTGAGTTTATAAACATAATATACATTTAAAAAAAACAAAATAAGGTTTTGTGATGTTTAATCATTATAGTATGACTAGATACGCCCCTGTACTTGGTATCATTACAGTTGATGTTAGGTGTAGATCCACCAATGGCGTTTGTTTACATTGTAGCGTCCCGGAAGAGTTGGTGCTGCAGGGAATTCTGGGAATTTGTTCTGTAGTGTTTATGTTGTGTTGCGGTGCAAATATTCCTCCAAAAGGTGTTTGTCGTTGTTGTTTAGTGTGGTTTCTACGGAGCCCCTGAAGGGACATGGATGTTTTGCGAGATCTCACAAAAGGTTTTTTTCCTATGTCAGTGAACCGGAAGTAAAACAGGCACAGTACCCATTACGGCGAGAACGCCCCCTCGCCCTGAGTATCCTTTTCAGTAGTCTCTCACTTACGTCAAAGCCATATCTACGTGCAAGAACGGATTTTGACGTCTTTATATGTTAGGCCAATACTAAAATAGAAATCCATAAACTTCTCCCACGGATGATGGGTAGGCTCCTCCGTCGCTTTGTCTGTTTCACTTCCGGTTCGCCATCGCTGTGTCTGTTTTACTTCCGGTTCACTGACATAGGAGATCTCGCAAAACATTTTTTTCCCTCCGTGTCCCTTTAGGGCCTCCGTAGGTTTCACTATATGGCACATGTTTATGACAGTGTTGGCATTATTCATACTGCCACCCTTAGTTAAAGTTAAGTTCAAGTATCAATGATTGTCACACACACACTAGGTGTGGCGAAATTATTCTCTGTCTTTGACCCATCACCCCTGATCACCCCCTGGGAGGTGAGGGGAGCAGTGAGCAGCAGCGGTGGCCACGCCTGGGAATCATTTTTGGTGATTTAACCCCCAATTCCAACCCTTGATGCTGAGTGCCAAGCAGGGAGGTAATGGGTCCCATTTTTATAGTCTTTGGTATGACTCGGCCGGGGTTTGAACTCACGACCTAATCTACTGCCACCTTTAGTGTGACATGTATGGCTGTTGACTACGTATGCACTTCATTCGTTCGTGTGCAGTGTGTTCAAAGTCAAGATGACTGATTGATTGATTGATTGAGACTTTTATTAGTAGGTTGCACAGTGAAGTACATATTCCGTACAATCGACCACTAAACGGTAACACCCGAATAAGTTTTTCAACTTGTTTAAGTCGGGATCCACTTAAATTGATTCATGATACAGATATATACTATCAGATATATACTATCATCATAATACAGTCATCACACAAGATAATCATCAGGGTATATACATTGGATTATTTACATTATTTACAATCTGTATCATTAGTTCATTATCGGGCAAAATGCAACATTGGTTGGCCTTGTTAATTAAAGATTATACGAATTGTGACTAATTTATTACGTAAAACGGACCAAACGCTCCACAAAATTAACAACCACAAGATTGATTTTTCTAAAATTATTTTTAAAGGTTGAAAGATGCCATCAATCCCACGTGGGTGCTCGACATTGGGATCGGCGCCTATGCTTTTGACGGGGTTTTTGCACCTTCGTAGACGACGTGAATATAGCGTCGGATCCCTGCTTTTTTTTGGGAGAATAAAGCGGCGAAAATAAAAAAAAAGGCCCACTCGCCGCCCCCCTTGAAAAAGCAAGACCAGTTTCTCCATCTCTCCAGGAAAGCAGGGAAGCCCATTACAATGTTCATCTTCTCAACGTTTGACAGGTGGAAGTAGGACGTCGGGCTTTATGTTTTAATTATAAAGAATTCCAGATGTGAGGTAGTGGGGCGGGTGGTGGTGGTGGGGGGGGGCTCATAAATTAAAAGCAGAGCTACTCAAATGTCTTTTTTTTTTTTTTTTTTTTTCAAAGGAGACCAAGCAGGTCAGCATCTGCTTCTCATTGCAGCCAATGTTATTAAGGGTCCCCGACTACAGAAAGACCAGAGTCCCGCGTCTGGCCTGCACAATAATTGACGCTGTTAAATGTGCCTAAACAGATTTAGAGCATCCAGAAAAGTGACATTTGTCTTCCACTGTGACTCTAATCATCTATTTTAGATTAGAGGGTTGCAAGCCGCGAGACAAAGAGCCAAAATAAATCTGCAAATGTAAAAAAAACAAAAAAAAAACGGGTCGTGTGCAGGAATTTGGCAGGAGCTGCAAACAAATGGATGGCATTAGAAAAGCAGTATGAGTGAGCTTATGTCGCACTATGATACGGCGTGGCTCACAACAATGTCTTGTCCAAACAATTTAGTAGAACATTTGACAAAATCTGTAAAAAAAAAAGTTAGTTTTTCAGTGTAACTGACACCCACTGTTCTCGGTTTCATTACTTAGAATTGCAAATGACTGTATGTCCAATGTAGATTTGAGCTTTTCCATGAATTTATCGTATATGGTGGCTGCACAACTAATAAAGTGCTCATAGTGAGGCGGAGAAACGGTTACCAAAATCCACGGTGTGGATTGATTGATTGATTGAGACTTTTATTAGTAGGTTGCACAGTGAAGTACATATTCCGTACAATTGACCACTAAATGGTAACACCCGAATAAGTTTTTCAACTTGTTTAAGTCGGGGTCCACTTAAATTGATTCATGATACAGATATATACTATCATATATACTATCATCATAATACAGTCATCACACAAGATAATCACATTGAATTATTTACATTATTTACAATCAGGGGTGTGGGGGGGGGGGGATTGGGGGGGGGGGTATGGACATCAAGTAGTGGACATAGAGAGAGAGAGAGAGAGAGAGAGAGAGATCAGAAGGCATAAGAAAAAGAAAAAGTATCTGCATTTGATTGTTTACATTTGATTATTAGCAATCCGGGGAGGGTGTTAGTTTAGGGTTGTAGCTGCCTGGAGGTGAACTTTTATTGCGGTTTTGAAGGAGGATAGAGATGCCCTTTCTTTTATACCTGTTGGGAGCGCATTCCACATTGATGTGGCATAGAAAGAGAGACCTTCTCACGGTTTTGTGACACCGTTTTCAGTTGGGTTTGGTGCACTGCAAAAACTGAAATCTAAGTAAGATAAAATATCTCAAATAAGGGTGATATTTGCTAATTTTCTGTCTGATAAGATAATTCTTCTCACTAAGCAGATTTATTTACAGCTAGAATTCACCAACTCGAGTATTTCATATATATTTCATATATATATATATATGTATGAAATACTTGACTTTCAGTGAATTCTAGCTATATATATATATATATATATATATATATATATATATATATATATATATATATATATATATATATATATATATATATATATATATATATATGTATATATATATATATTTATTTTATTTACATAGAAAAAAAACAACAACTTTAATTTCAGTGTTCCGGTGGCTATCCGTTAGATGGCAGTATTGTCCTGTTTAACTTCTCCGTTCATGATGAGTATATCATTTCGGCCACCGTGTTCAATGGAGAAGTCTGTTCTACAAAATTTACAGGCAACATACACCTTCCCCTTCGAACTGTCCTGGATGAACTGAAATTCTTGTTTCCATTCGTTTTGGAACTTGCAAGCGTATTTCTTCATCTTGCTCGTCGACGGCGTCGCCATGTCTGTAATTTCCTCGTTCTTCTGCTTCGTCTCCTTGTTGTGTGCGCAGTTGTGCACTCTACTCTCTAATAGCCCTAGATGTTATGACGTCATTGGGCAGGCAAGCTGTTTATATTGTGGGAAAGCGGACATGAGAACAGGCTGTCCCCACTCAGTCTCAGGTCCGTATTGAGCTGGAGGGGGCGTGGCCTCCAGCTCCGGCTGAATACCGGGAGTTTGTCGGGAGAAAATCTCTGCCGGGAGGTTGTCGGGAGAGGCGCTGAATACCGGGATTCTCCCGCTAAAAATGGGAAGGTTGGCAAGTATGCGTATGCATGCATGTTCGAAATAAACACAAACTCAACTCAACTCAATTTGAAAGGGGACACGCCTCTAAAAACTACTGTAGTTGTTTGTAGCACATTCTATTGCATTGTTTTTCTTATTTATGTTACATGTTAAAATTGTGCAATTTTGGGGGTGGGGGGCCAAGCACCGATGATTTGATTTTAATTCATTTCATTTAGGGATGTCCGATAATATCGGACTGCCGATATTATCGGCCGATAAATGCTTTAAAATGTAATATCGGAAATTATCGATATCCGTTTCAAAATTATCGATATTGGTTTCAAAAAGTAAAATATATGACTTTTTAAAACGCCGCTGTGTACACGGACGTAGGGAGAAGTACAGAGCGCCAATAAACCTTAAAGGCACTTCCTTTGCGTGCCGGCCCAGTCACATAATATCTACGGCTTTTCACACACACAAGTGAATGCATGCATACTTGGTCAACAGCCATACAGGTCACACTGAGAGTGACCGTATAAACAACTTTAACACTGTTACAAATATGCGCCACACTGTGAACCCACACCAAACAAGAATGACCAACACATTTCGGGAGAACATCCGCACCGTAACACAACATAAACACCATCCATCCATCGCTTTTCTACCGCTTATTCCCTTTGGGGTCGCGGGGGGCGCTGGAGCCTATCTCAGCTACAATCGGGCGGAAGGCGGCGTACACCCTGGACAAGTCGCCACCTCATCGCAGACAAAATAAACACAACAGAACAAATGCCCAGAACCCCTTGCAGCACTAACTCTTTAGGGACGCTACAATATACACCCCCCCCCCGCTACAGCCCCCCCCAACCCCGCCCACCTCAACCTCCTCATGCTCTCTCAGGGAGAGCATGTCCCAAATTCCAAGCTGCTGTTTTGAGGCATGTTAAAAAAAAATAATGCACTTTGTGACTTCAATAATAAATATGGCAGTGCCATGTTGGCTTTTTTTCCCCATAACTTGAGTTGATTTATTTTGGAAAACCTTGTTACATTGTTTAATGCATCCAGCGGGGCATCACAACAAAATTAGGCATAATAATGTGTTAATTCCACAACTGTATGTATCGGTATCAGTTGATATCGGAATCAGTAATTAAGAGTTGGACAATATCGGAATATCGGCAAAAAAGCCATTATCGGACATCTCTAATTTCAGTAGTTGACGCCGTTTCTTTATCCAAGTTTTTTTGCGTTACGAGCAGCGCGGCAGGACCAATCTCACTGGTATCTCGAGGCACCTTTGGAGTTATGAGCACATGAAGGTCCTGCAAGTGAGTCCATTCACTCGGGCGGGTAATGAAATGAGCTTGCCCAGGATGACATGGCGGGATCACATGGGCAGAAGTAAAGCGGAGCAGCAACTCTCAGGGGTGTGATTGAAAGGGTGAGAAGTTAATTTGGCAGCTTTTCCTCCTCGCTTTGCTAATGTTTCCTCTCAGGGCTAAAAACACCCGCACCCAAATCCCCGCCCACCCCCCCACCCCCCCGCCCGCCCTCGCCCCGTTCCACCGCCTCACCTCTCCAAACTCCATAATGACTCACTTCCACTCTGCACCCAGCTACCTTCTCTGCTTCGCCTTTCTTCCTTAAACATCCCCTCCACTTGTGTCCATTTCTTGGCCCCCTGACCTCTGCGCCCTGCCCCCTTTGCATCCTTGTGAAAATCCACCCTCCATCGCGGCATTGCACGCTGACCCGAGACGAAACCTTTTCTCCCCAGGAAACATCCTGCTCTGAAACACTTCGGCTCAAGTGTGTTTTCTCCGGGGACTTAAAGAGGGGCGGCCGGGGACGTCGGGAGGGGTGTGTGTGTGTGTGTGTGTGTGTGTGTGTGTGTGTGTGTGTAAGTATGAGGTGATGGCGGCGTGGTACTTGAGCTAAATGGAGACCATGTTGGTGTATCTTCACGGCCTGTCAATCAGGAGCTCGCTGATGTGTACGGGGGTCTCTGCTATAGCTCAGGAGAGGATGAAGGGTCAGGAGGGGGCGGGTGGTAATGGGACTGGTGTGTGTGTGTGGGTGTGGGTGGGGGGGGGGGGGGGCATGGTGTCCTTGTTCTCCTCACTCACCACATGAAGGATCACTGGAGAGTGTGACGGTGTGTGGGGAGTGCATTAAGGGGCGAAGGCAGGCCTCGGACGATAAGTCGCCATTAAGAGTTCGAATTGATTCACTGACTCGGTCCCAATTAGAGCTGATCCTGAATCACCTGCGTTAACGATCCGAATCCTGGGGCTCCGAATCCGGAATCCTGACGCCACGGTCACCATTCACCCTAACCGGGGGGGTCAGCAACCCGCGGCTCCAGAGCCACATGCGGCTCTTTAACGGCACCCTGGTGGCCCCATGGAGCTTTTTCGAAAATGTATGGAAGTGGAAAAATGGGGTGAAAAATATGTTTTTTGTTGTAATATGGTTTCTGTAGGACGACAAACCTTCCTAATTGTTAGAAAGCTGTCACCTCCGGGAGCGGGCCAGCAAGCAGCTGCAATCAATCACCGGCAATCAACACACCTGAAGCTAAATGATGAGACCTGCCTTCAACCTGCTATTCCGGGCCAGAACGTAGTTTCCTGTTCAGTACGGTAAGCCTATACGTCAAGCTCAATGCGCACTCTTTGCTCTCTGTGTTTTCTCCCCCGTCGTGTTCATTGTCTCGTGTCTTCGTTCCCACGTCCCGAGCGGTGTGTCTCGTCTCCCCGTAGGGGATGGGTCAAATGCAAAGAGTAATTTCACCTCACCTACTGTGTGTGTGTGACTATCAGTGGTACTTTAACTTGAAGTTTTATGTAATATTGGCTGCATGTCTGATAGTTGTTTGTATGCCATGTTCATACTTGCCAACCCTCCCGTTTTTAGCGGGAGAATCCCGATATTCAGCGCCTCTCCCGACAACCTCCCGGCAAAGATTTTCTCCCGACAAACTCCCAGTATTCAGCCAGAGCTGGAGGCCACGCCCCCTCCAGCTCAATGCGGACCTGAGACTGAGTGGGACAGCCTGTTCTCACGTCCGCTTTCCCACAATATAAACAGCTTGCCTGCCCAGAGACGTCATAACATCTAGGGCTTTTATAGAGTGCACAACTGCGCACACAACAAGGAGACGAAGCAGAAGAACGAGGAAATTACAGACATGGCGGCCGAAATGATATACTCTTCATGAACGGAGAAGTTAAACAGGACAATACTGCCATCTAATGGATAGCCACTGGAACACTGAAATTGAAGTATTTTTATTTTTTTTTCCTATGTAAACAAAATTTAAAAAAAAAAATATATATATAGCTAGAATTCACTGAAAGTCAAGTATTTCATATGTATATATATATATATATATATATATATATATATATATATATATATATATATATATATATATATATATATATATATATATATATATATATATATGTGAAATACTCTAGTTGGTGAATTCTAGCTGTAAATAACCACGCCCCCAACCACTCCCCCCGCCCCCAATCCCCCCCCCCCCCACCTCCCGATATTGGAGGTCTCAAGGTTGGCAAGTATGCATGTTGTTCCAGACCACAGCAAACGTTACCCAGCTCGCAAAGATCGTAATAAATCCATTAGAAGAAGACAGCCTGTTGTTTCCTCTAACTTGGACACACACACATCTATACCTTTGGCCATTCTAAGACAGTCATTTCCAGGAGTTATCTCCCCCTCTGAGAAGTTTTACTAATGTTTTCCAATGTTGTAAAAATGTGTAGAATAAATATTATATTTCAGCATTTCTGTCAACGAAGATTTGCTTCAGCTTGCGACACATAGTCATTTTGATAGTAGGCTAATATAGCTAATTATCTATTTACATTATGTGTTGCCATCCTTATAACACTTATATAAGTCTTTACATTTTTTGCGGCTCCAGACAGATTACTTTTTTGTATTTGTGGTCCAATATGGCTCTTTCAACATTTTGGGTTGCCGACCCCTGCTCTAACCCTTAGGGTCCTTTGTACCTCACAATACGAAGGTCCTGGGTTCGATCCTGGGCTCGGGATCTTTCTGTGTGGAGTTTGCATGTTCTCCCCGGGACTGCGTGGGTGGCTGAGATAGGCTCCAGCACCTCCCGCGACCCCAAAAGGGACAAACAGTAGAAAATGGATGGATGGAATAACGGAGCAGCATCTCCTCATCCGGAAACAACAACACCGGAAATGTGTCCCGTGAAAAACCGTCCGACCGGAACTCTGAAATGTAAATAAATGTGAATAATGTAAACTCGCTACACCGGTATGTTTTAGCGCTTTCATGGTGAGTTTACTGACAGATATAAGTAGGAACTTTACACTACTTTATATTAGAAATGGCAACAGCGGAGGATGAATGTCACATAACAAGAAGATAGAGAAAAATAAGAAGTTTATCGACTTCGGCACGGACTACAAAGGCGGACACGCACAATTTTTCTGGATTTATGCAGATCCCAAATACAGATCAGCAGGTACTAGAAGGTAAGAAAAGTTGCTTTTGCACAATATTGCGATAGTGATATATATATATATATATATATATATATATATATATATATATATATATATATATATATATATATATATATATATATATATATATATATATATATTAGGGCTGTGAATCTTTGGGTGTCCCACGATTCGATTCAATATCGATTCTTGGGGTCACGATTCGATTCAAAATAGATTTTTTTTCAATTCAACACGATTCTCGATTCAAAAACGATTTTTTCCCCGATTCAAAAGGATTCTCTATTCATTCAATACATAGGATTTCAGCAGGATCTACCCCAGTCTGCTGACATGCAAGCAGAGTAGTAGATTTTTGTTAAAAGCTTTTATAATTGTAAAGGACAATGTTTTATCAACTGATTGCAATAATGTAAATTTGTTTGAACTATTAAATGAACCAAAAATATGACTTATTTGATGAAAATATTGGACACAGTGTGTTGTCAAGCTTATGAGATGCGATGCAAGTGTAAGCCACTGTGACACTATTGTTGTTTTTTGTATTTTTTACAAATGTCAAATGATAATGTCAATGAGGGATTTTTAATCACTGCTATGTTGAAATTGTAACTAATATTGATACTGTTGTTGATAATATTCATTTTTGTTTCACTACTTTTGGTTTGTTCTGTGTCGTGTTTGTGTCTCCTCTCAAGTTGCTCTGTTCATTGCAGTTCTGAGTGTTGCTGGTCGGGTTTGGTTTTTGAATTGGATTGCATTGTTATGGTATTGCTGTGCATTGTTTTGTTGGATTGATTAATTAAAAAAAATAAATATATATATATATATTTTTTTAAATTAATTAAAAAAAAAAAAAAATCGATTTTTTAAAAATGAGAATCGATTCTGAATCGCACAACGTGAGAATCGCGATTCGAATTCGAATTGATTTTTTGCCACTATCACCCCTAATATATATATATAGGTCAGGAAAAAACACAGAGGCTATTCCATCCCTGCTCCCTGAAGAGCAGGGAAACCTGCGAAACAGGCTTGTAGGGATGAAACAGGCTTGTAGGAATTAAATTGTCTCAGTGTTTTTTCCTGACCTAACCTATACACACACATAAATATATATAATATATATATATATATATATATATATATATATATATATATATATATATATATATATATATATATATATATATATATATATATATATATATATATATATATATATATATGTCTTAATTAGATATTAGATTATCCTAAAAAATAGTGCTCGATACCGTGGTAGAGCGCAATATATGTATGAGTGGAAAATCTCCTGATGATTGAGGGAACCCCTCATTAACCCCTCATGAAACAGGCCTGTAGAGATGAAGTAGTCTTGTGATTTTTTTCCCACCCATACATATATATATATATATATATAGTATATATATATATTTTTTTTTTTTTTTTTTTTAAGAACCCCTGCTTAAGAACCCCTGCTTTACTGTAAATTTGTGACTTTTTAAACTTGGTCGGCATGCTTCGCCCACTTCCTGTAATGAAAACCTAAATGTAAAAGTCATTATTTGGCCGGCACATTTTCACTTTGTTCCTTGAAGGCGCAAAGTTTGGCCAAATTCACCTCCTAGGCCTCCTAGACACCTCCAAGTCATGGTGCAAGACAAGCGGACTAAGCAGTCCTCCAGACACGGGCAGCATCCCCCAGGTAACTCCAGAGGAATGCTGCCCCCTTGCTGGCTGCCAAAACTTAGCAGGGAAGTGTCTCCTCCTTTTATTTATTTCTTTTCTCCCATTTGGATATTTTTATCCCTTCAGTGTGAACGGGACTGGGCCTCCAATGGGATCCTGCAGCAGCACCATGTTATTGCAGCTCCCTGCGAGTGGCAGGTAGATATACTGCAGCCTCGCACATTAGAACCAGGACCCCCTCCAGAACCAGGCAATTAAGTATCTCCAACAATTGAAAGCACTTAAGAGCATTTAGTCGGACGTGGAAAATGACTTAAACGGTTTGCGCGGTCAACAGTGAGAACCGGCGGCGTCCCCCCCTGGTGTAAAGGTCGTCATAGTGGGTGGGGTGGTACCGTTGGGTGTTTGGCAGTAAAGTGACATCACCGCGTAGCTGTAAGTCATTTTCCCGCAATGCGCTAATCAAACGTGGGTTTTGGCTGGAGGCCAGCGCCTCGCACGTAGCGCCAAGACGTCAGACGTACATCATGGCCGCACTCAGCATGACCTCACACACTTTCACATGAAGGCCCGCTGGTGGCCCGCGCCGCCGTAAGTACCCGCCGGGGGTCCCTCCCTTGCGTGCTGCGCCGTCCTGTTTTTTCCTCTGACATTCCCAGACGATGTCTTCGGAGAGGTCCGAGGAATCTGACCGTGACGTCATCGCACGTGACACGCTAGATGTTGTTATCTTTTGTCCCACGCTAAATAGCTTAAAACAGACATGGCTGACGTTGTCGACACACTTCTAATTGCCGTTGCGGGCTTTCTGACACAGCACTGCATTGCCAGCCTTTCTGACTTTGTGGATTGTTTCAAGTCATTCTATTTTTTGTCCATGCGCGGCTGGCGGTTATCATCAATAGTTGGCGGTAAAGAGCCATCACGTTAATGATTTGTTGCGTGCCCTTTAGTTGAAGAATACTGTGGGTTTTGACTTTGTGGATTATTTCAAGTCTTGTTTCTCCTGTTACGCAAAGTGGCTGTTATTAATAATAACTGGTAAGAGAAGTGATCCCATTAATTATACGTCACTTATGTTGTCAATATGTGTGTTCTCGTGCATTAGCCAATGTACCGTGGAGTTTGACTTTGTGGATTATTTCAAGTCTTGTTTCTCCTGTTACACAAAGTGGCTGTTATTAATAATAACTGGTAAGAGAAGTGATCGCATTAATCTGTTATTAATAATAACTGGTAAGAGAAGTGATCCCATTAATTATACGTCACTTATGTTGTCAATATGCGTGTTCTCGTGCATTAGCCAATGTACCGTGCCGTTTGACTTTGTGGATTATTTCAAGTCTTGTTTCTCCTGTTACGCAAAGTGGCTGTTATTAATAATAACTGGTAAGAGAAGTGATCCCATTAATTATACGTCACTTATGTTGTCAATATGCGTGTTCTCGTGCATTAGCCAATGTACCGTGCCGTTTGACTTTGTGGATTATTTCAAGTCTTGTTTCTCCTGTTACGCAAAGTGGCTGTTATTAATAATAACTGGTAAGAGAAGTGATCCCATTAATTATACGTCACTTATGTTGTCAATGTGCGTGTTCTCGTGCATTAGCCAATGTACCGTGGAGTTTGACTTTGTGGATTATTTCAAGTCTTGTTTCTCCTGTTACACAAAGTGGCTGTTATTAATATTAACTGGTAAGAGAAGTGATCGCATTAATCTGTTATTAATAATAACTGGTAAGAGAAGTGATCCCATTAATTATACGTCACTTATGTTGTCAATATGCGTGTTCTCGTGCATTAGCCAATGTACCGTGCCGTTTGACTTTGTGGATTATTTCAAGTCTTGTTTCTCCTGTTACGCAAAGTGGCTGTTATTAATAATAACTGGTAAGAGAAGTGATCCCATTAATTATACGTCACTTATGTTGTCAATATGCGTGTTCTCGTGCATTAGCCAATGTACCGTGGAGTTTGACTTTGTGGATTATTTCAAGTCTTGTTTCTCCTGTTACACAAAGTGGCTGTTATTAATATTAACTGGTAAGAGAAGTGATCGCATTAATCTGTTATTAATAATAACTGGTAAGAGAAGTGATCCCATTAATTATACGTCACTTATGTTCTCAATATGCGTGTTCTCGTGCATTAGCCAATGTACCGTGCCGTTTGACTTTGTGGATTATTTCAAGTCTTGTTTCTCCTGTTACGCAAAGTGGCTGTTATTAATAATAACTGGTAAGAGAAGTGATCCCATTAATTATACGTCACTTATGTTGTCAATATGCGTGTTCTCGTGCATTAGCCAATGTACCGTGGAGTTTGACTTTGTGGATTATTTCAAGTCTTGTTTCTCCTGTTACACAAAGTGGCTGTTATTAATATTAACTGGTAAGAGAAGTGATCGCATTAATCTGTTATTAATAATAACTGGTAAGAGAAGTGATCACATTAATTATACGTCACTTATGTTCTCAATATGCGTGTTCTCGTGCATGAGCCAATGTATTGTGTAGTTTGCCTTGTGGATTATTTTAAGTCTTGTTTTTCCTATTACGAAAAAGTGGCTGTTATTAACTGGAGGGAAAAACGATCACATTAATTTTCTCAATGTGCGTGTTCTCGTGCATGGGCCAATGTACCGTGGAGTTTGACTTTGTGGATTATTTCAAGTCTTGTTTCTCCTATTACGTGGCTGTTATTAATTATAACTGGTAAGAGAATCACATTAATTATACGTCACTTATGTTCTCAATATGCGTGTTCTCGTGCATGAGCCAATGTATCATGGAGTTTGACATTGTGGATTATTTTAAGTCTTGTTTTACCTATTACGAAAAGGTGGCTGTTATTAACCGGAGAGAACATTAATTACACGTGACTTATGTTCTCAATATGCGTGTTCTCGTGCATGAGCCAATGTACCGTGGAGTTTGACTTTGTGGATTATTTTAAGTCTTGTTTTTCCTATTACGCAAAGTGGCTGTTATTAATAATAACTGGTAAGAGAAGTGACCGCATTAATTATACGTCACTTATGTTCTCAATATGCGTGTTCTCGTGCATGAGCCAATGTACCGTAGAGTTTGACTTTGTGGATTATTTTAAGTCTTCTTTTTCCTATTACGAAAAAGTGGCTGTTATTAACTGGTGAAAAAAAAACGATCACATTAATAAACGTAACTTAGGTTCTCAATATGCGTGTTCTCGTGCATGAGCCAATGTACCGTGGAGTTTGACTTTGTGAATTATTTTAAGTCTTGTTTTTCCTATTACAAAACAGTGGCTGTTATTAACTAGTGAGAAAAACGATCACATTAATTATACATCACTTATGTTCTCAAAATGCATGTTCTCGTGTATGAGTCAATGTACTGTGAAGTTTAACTTTGTGGATTATTTCAAAAAAAGTATTGTTTTTCCTATTACGAAAAAGTGGCTGTTATTAACTGGTGAGAAAAAGATCACATTAATTATACATCACTTATGTTCTCAATATGCGTGTTCTCGTGCATGAGCCAATGTACCGTGGAGTTTGACTGTGCGGATTACTTCAAGTCTTGTTTTTCCTATTAAGAAAAAGTGGCTGGTATTAACTGGTGAAAAAAAACGATCACATTAAATATACGTCACTTATGTTCTCAATATGCGTGTTCTCGTGCATGAGCCAATGTACTGTGGAGTTTGACTTTGTGGATTATTTTAAGTCTTCTTTTTCCTATTACGAAAAAGTGGCTGATATTAACTGGTGAAAAAAAAACGATCACATTAATTATACGTCACTTATGTTCTCAATATGCGTGTTTTTGTGCATGAGCCAATGTACCAGGGAGTTTGACTTTGTGGACTATTTTAAGTCTTGTTTCTCCTATTACGCAAAGTGGCTGTTATTAATAATAACCGGGAAGAGAATCGCATTAATTATACATCACTTATGTTCTCAATATGCATGTTCTTGTGTATGAGCCAAAGTTTGACTTTGTGGATTATTTTTAAAAAGTCTTGTTTTTCCTATTACGAAAAAGTGGCTGATATTAACTGGTGAAAAAAAACGATCACATTAATTATACGTCACTTATGTTCTCAATATGCATGTTCTTGTGCATGAGCCAATGTACCATAGAGTTTGACTTTGTGGACTATTTTAAGTCTTGTTTTTCCTATTACGCAAAGTGGCTGGTATTAATAATAACTGGTAAGAGAATCGCATTAATTATACGTCACTTATGTTTTCAATATGCGTGTTCTCGTGCATGAACCAATGTATCATAGAGTTTGACCTTGTGGATTATTTTAAGTCTTGTTTTTCCTATTACGAAAAAGTGGCTGTTATTAACTGGAGAGAAAAACGATCACATTAATTACACGTCACTTATGTTCTCGATATGCGTGTTCTCGTGCATGAGCCAATGTACCGTAGAGTTTGACTTTGTGTATTATTTTATGTCTTCTTTTTCCTATTACGAAAAAGTGGCTGTTATTAACTGGTGAAAAAAAAAACGATCACAATAATTACACGTCACTTATGTTCTCAATATGCGTGTTCTCGTGCATGAGCCAATGTACCGTGGAGTTTGACTTTGTGGATTATTTTAAGTCTTGTTTTTCCTATTACACAAAGTGGCTGTTATTAATAATAACTGGTAAGAGAATCGCATTAATTATGCGTCACTTATGTTCTCAATATGCGTGTTCTCGTGCATGAGCCAATGTATCGTGGAGTTTGACTTTGTGGATTATTTTAAGTCTTCTTTTTCCTATTACGAAAAAGTGGCTGTTATTAACTGGTGAGAAAGACAATCACATTAATTATACGTCACTTATGTTCTCAATATGCGTGTTCTCGTGCATGAGCCAACGTACCGTGGAGTTTGACTTTGTGGGTTATTTTTTTTAAAGTCTTGTTTCTCCTATTACGAAAAAGCGGCTGTTATTAACTGGTGAGAAAGACGATCACATTAATTATACGTCACTTATTTTCTCAATATGCGTGTTCTCGTGCATGAGCCAATGTACCGTGGAGTTTGACTTTGTGGATTTTTTTTTTAAAGTCTTGTTTCTCCTATTACGGAAAAGCGGCTGATATTAACTGGTGAAAAAAAACGATCACATTAATTATACGTCATTTATGTTCTCAATATGCGTGTTCTCATGCATGAGCCAATGTATCGTGGAGTTTGACTTTGTGGATTATTTTAAGTCTTGTTTTTCCTATTACGCAAAGTGGCTGTTATTAATAATAACTGGTAAGAGAAGTGATCGCATTAAATATACGTCACTTATGTTCTCAATATGCATGTTCTCGTGCATGAGCCAATGTACCGTGGAGTTTGACTTTGTGGATTATTTTGAGTCTTGTTTTTCCTATTACAAAAAAGTGGCTGTTATTAACTGGTGAAAAAAAACGATCACATTAATTATACGTCACTTATGTTCTCAATATGCGTGTTCTCGTGCATGAGCCAATGTACCGTGGAGTTTGACTTTGTGGATTATTTTAAGTCTTGTTTTTCCTATTATGAAAAAGTGGCTGTTATTAACTGGTGAAAAAAACCGATTACATTAATTTTCACAACAAAGTTCTAAAGCTTGGTGATGTATCAGATGTATCAGATATTACTCAGTTTTTTTTTTTTACCCTGTGCGTTCATATTTCGCTGTGTTTGTTGCATTTTTGTTGCATTTCGCTTGATTGTAAAATATGTCTATGGAGAAGGGGTGTGACGTTCATATGTTCTCAATATTTACTGTTGTATCGTTCATAGTTAATATTGTAAATCCCACATTCTTTATTTTCATGTACATTCTGGGTGTGTCATTCAGTAAAAAAACATAAAATTCCATTCCGTTTTTTAAGGCGGTCTGTCATAACGTTTTTAGCATTCAATCAGACATTATTGTGAGGTTTTGTAATAGTGGTCCTAAAATAGGACCCAAGCACACATACTGTGCAGCTGATTTTCACAGCTTACGTTAGGTCGGGAAAACACACAGAGGCTATTTCATCCCTACAAGCCTGTTTCGCGGGGGGGAAATCCCCCCTGAAGAGCAGGGATACCTGCGAAACAGGCTTGTAGGGATGAAATAGCCTCTGTGTTTTTTCCTGACCTAACATATATTCCGCTCTACCCCGGTATTGAGCACTGTATAACCCATAAACCACAGAAACCTTGACTATATATATATATATATATATATATATATATATATATATATATATATATATATATATATATATATATATATATATATATATATATATATAGGCTTGTAGGGATGAAATAGCCTCTGTGTGTTTTCCCGACCTAACGTAAGCTGTGAAAATCAGCTGCACAGTATGTGTATATATATATATATATATATATATGTACATATATATGTTTCGCAGGTTTCCCTTCTCGTCAGGGGATTTTATAAAACCTGCGAAACCTCGACTATATATACACATATATATATATATATATATATATATATATATATATATATATATATATATATATATATATATATATATATATATATATATATATATATATATATATATATATATGTATATATATATATATATAGGCTTGTAGGGATGAAATAGCCTCTGTGTGTTTTCCCGACCTAACGTAAGCTGTGAAAATCAGCTGCACAGTATGTGTATATATATATATATATATATATATGTACATATATATGTTTCGCAGGTTTCCCTTCTCGTCAGGGGATTTTATAAAACCTGCGAAACCTCGACTATATATACACATATATATATATATATATATATATATATATATATATATATATATATATATATATATATATATATATATATATATATATATATATATATATATAGGCTTGTAGGGATGAAATAGCCTCTGTGTGTTTTCCCGACCTAACGTAAGCTGTGAAAATCAGCTGCACAGTATGTGTATATATATATATATATATATATATATATATATATATATATATATATATATATATATATATATATATATATATATATATATATATATACATATATTTATGTATGTATATATATATATATATATATATATATATATATATATATATATATATATATATATATATATATATATATATATATATATATATATAGTCGAGGTTTCGCAGGTTTTATAAAATCCCCTGACGAGAAGGGAAACCTGCGAAACAGGCTTGTAGGGATGATATTGCCTTTGTGTTTTTCTGACCTAACGTATATATATATATATATATATATATATATATATATATATATATATATATATATATATATATATATATATATATATATATATATATATATACATATATATATATATATACACACACATAAATGTGTGTGTGTATATATATGTATACATGTATACATATGTGTGTATGTACTGTATATGTATACATAGATAGATAGATGGATATACTGGCCCCCAGACCCATTTTTTTTCTCTAAATTAGGCCCCCCCCCAAGTCAAAATAATTGCCCGGGCCTGCCATACAGACTACAGATGAGAAACATATTTTTTGCTGGCCCTCTGGGAGGCGCTCGCGGCCCAACAATGGGCCCCTGCCCTATGGTTAGGAAACACTGCATTATCTGACACTGACTGATTTCGATAGGGATTCTTTGACTTTTTGGGATGTCTTAGCTCCTAGTACTGCTTTTAAACTCGACACAAAGCTAAGTTCTGAGGCTTGACGGCCAACGTCGTGTGTTTGAGTCGTCACCGAGTCCTAAAGACGCCTTTGACGCGGCCAAAATGCGTTTACCGTATTTTTCGGATTATGAGTCGCAGTTTTTTTCATAGTTTGGCCGGGGGTGCGACTTATACTCAGAAGCGACTTATGTGTGAAATTATTTACACATTAGCGTAAAATATCAAATAATATTATTTAGCTCATTCACGTAAGAGACTAGACGTATAAGATTTCATGGGATTTAGCGATTAGGAGTGACAGATTGTTTGGTAAACGTATAGCATGTTCTATATGTTATAGTTATTTGAATGACTCTTACCATAATATGTTACGTTAACATACCAGGCACGTTCTCAGTTGGTTATTTATGCCTCATATAACGTACACTTATTCAGCCTGTTGTTCACTATTCTTTATTTATTTTAAATTCCCTTTCAAATGTCTATTATTGGTGTTGGCTTTTATCAAATAAATTGCCCCAAAAAATGCGACTTATATATGTTTTTTTTCCTTCTTTATTATGCGTTTTCGGCCGGTGCGACTTATACTCAGACTTACACTACCGTTCAAAAGTTTGGGGTCACATTGAAATGTCCTTATTTTTGAAGGAAAAGCACTGTACTTTTCAATGAAGATAACTTTAAACTAGTCTTAACTTTAAACAAAAAATACACTCTATACATTGCTAAAGTGGTAAATGACTATTCTAGCTGCAAATGTCAGGTTTTTGGTGCAATATCTACATAGGTGTATAGAGGCCCATTTCCAGCAACTATCACTCCAGTGTTCTAATGGTACAATGTGTTTGCTCATTGGCTCAGAAGGCTAATTGATGATTAGAAAACCCTTGTGCAATCATGTTCACACATCTGAAAACAGTTTAGCTCGTTACACAAGCTACAAAACTGACTTTCCTTTGAGCAGATTGAGTTTCTGGAGCATCACATTTGTGGGGTCAATTAAACGCTCAAAATGGCCAGAAAAAGAGAACTTTCATCTGAAACTCGACAGTCTATTCTTGTTCTTAGAAATGAAGGCTATTCCACAAAATTGTTTGGGTGACCCCAAACTTTTGAACGGTAGTGTGTACTCCGAAAAATACGGTAAATGTCGTACGATCAGTCGGCAAGTGTCAGCGGCTCCACAACACTGACAGACTCCCGATGAGTTTTGACGTCGGAATCAGGCTCGATCGCAGCTTAATTCCCACGAGATGCCCCGTTCCAGTTCCTGCGTGTCCCGGAATAGCCGGATGACGGCACGTTTGACGCAGATAGCGACACACGTGGCTAACACACTGCAGGCTAGCGGCGGCGTGAGACAGTCCAGGTCGGGCGGGTGACAGTGTGCAGCCGCTCTCCTGCCTCATTTATCTGCCATGGCGGAGGACAGAATGCAATTTCCTGCGAGTGGGGATTTGGGGGTGGGGGGCGTGGGGGTGGGGTTGTTGTTGACGGTGGTGGGGGGGGCGTGCAAAGAACTTCAAAGGCCCCTGAAAGCTATCAGGAACTTGAGCACTGCCAGCGCTGCGTGCCAACTCGCCACCGCTCGCTCCAGCCTGCGGTTGCACCCCAGATGTCGGCCTGCACATACGATGCCCCCCCTCCCCCCACGGGGTAAAAATACACCTCCATTTAGAGGCTCAAAACACCTCAGAGCGGCCATTAGCCCGCTCGCAGCGCGGAGCGGAAGGTCACAGTTTATCAGCCCCGCTCGCCGCCCGACACCAACACCCGCCCGCTCCGTCCTTCCCAGCCTCCAGCCGCTCGCTATCAGCAGAAGGTGAGCGTGCGGGGCCGAGCGGGGAGGTTGGATTAGGACCATTTGGCGGCGTGCGTGTGCGAGTCCTCCTGTAATGGAACTTCTTAAATGAGAAGCAGCTTGGCTCAGTATGCCGCCGCTATGATGTTTGCACGTATTAGCGCCACACGTGTTCCGCGTCTCGTCTCGGTTGTGTCGACAAGAAAAGCATTATATGTTCTTTATACTTTATACTCGACGCACTTTTGGAACCCGAGTGAAGGTTTTCATGTAACGCGACACGCGGAGGAGGAAGGATGAGAAGGTTATACGACAGGAAGTTATAAAGCACAGTTTTGTCCCGCTCCTGACTTCTTTTTGATGTGCCGTGAAACAGGAGACGGTCACCCAGCGTACGGTAAATTCACCTTTACATCATCATTAGGCAGACATCCACAATAAATGTAGCATTTGCAAAGATGCTCATGCTTCAATTCTGCATGAATGGAGCTTTTGTTACAGCCAGAAGCCAAGATGCAAGGCGGAGTTGTTTGCAAGACACAAAGGTCTCTAATAAGTTCATAATAATAATAATAATAATAATAATAATGTTATCTACAGTTTTCCACAATATTTGGCTTTTACCTGATATTAATTATTTCATTGAAGTAATTTGTATTTTACTTTTTATGCTATTAGTTATACAAGATTTTATTCATGTTATATATATTTATTTACTGTACATATATATATATATATATATATATATATATATATATATATATATATATATATATATATATATATATATATATATATATATATATATATATATATATACACATATCTATATATATACAGTGGGGCAAAAAAGTATTTAGTCAGCCACCCATTGATTGTCAATGGGTGGCTGACTAAATACTTTTTTTTCCCCACTGTATATATATATATATATATATATATATATATATATACATATATATACAGTGCTCAATACCGGGGTAGTACGGATCATACATTAGGTCAGGAAAAAACCCAAGAGGCTATATCATCCCTACAAGCCTGTTTCGCAGGTTTCCCTGCTCGTCAGGGGATTTTATAATAATAAAATAAATAAAATCCACTGACGAGCAAGGAAACCTTTTTTTCATCCAGACATGCCCGTGTTTCTCCTTCTTCTACATGTACATGATTTCCCCGCTTGTGGAAATCTGCATGAATGGAGCTTTTGTTACAGTCAGAAGCCAAGATGCAAGGCGGAGTTGTTTGCAAGACACAAAAGTCTCTAAGAAGTTAATAATAATAATAATAAGTTATCTACAGTTTTCCACAATATTTGGCTTTTACCTGATATTAATTATTTTATTGAAGTCATTTCTATTTTACTTTTTATGCTATTAGTTATACAAGATTTTATTTAAATATATTTATTTATTTACTGTACATACATACATATATATATATATATATATATATATATATATATATATATATATATATATATATATATATATATATATATATATATATATATATATATATATATGTATATATATATATGTATGTATATATATATATATATATATATATATATATATATATATATATATATATATATATATATATATATATATATATATATATATATATATATATATACACATATATAGTCAAGGTTTCTGTGGTTTATCCGTTATACAGTGCTCAATACTGGGGTAGAAAGGAATATACGTTAGGTCAGGAAAAAACACAAGGGGCTATATCATCCCTACAAGCCTGTTTGGCAGGTTTCCCTGCACGTCAGGGGATTTTATAATACCGTATTTCCTTGAATAGACGCAGGGGCGCTAATTAATTTAAAACCTCCTGTCACTCCGGCGCTTACCAGAAGCCTGCGAGATGGCAATGCATGCGCTAATTATTTTAAAACCTCTTCTCACTCCGGCGCTTACCTTATCATGAAAAGCACATTTAATTAAAAAAATGTTATTATGGTTTTACCGTTAGGTATAAATGAGTCCATGCCAGCTCCTTTTGAAGAAAAGCATCGATATAGAAGTCTTCCTTCAGTTTTAAAAGTCTCTCTGTCTCGATGGAGATCTTCCTTTTAAGTATTACCTCCTGCTTCGATTGAAAGTCCAGTTTAGAAAACTGTTTTAGTTTAGATATGTAATCCTCCATGGTAAAACAATGGCTGCACACTCTTGCTGGTGTTGTCTTCTTCTGCAGCACAGGTATTCTGCAGTACCAGCAGTCGCAAGAAGGATCACTAGCGCCCTCTACCACCAGGAGGCGGGAGTCATTTAATGACTCATATTTGACCCGGCGAAAGTGCCAAGCATGCGCTAATTATTTTCCAAAACGAGTTTGACCCGGCTGTAATTCGAGGCATGCGAATACCAAATTCCCGGCGCCAATTCAAGGAAATAAGGTAATGAAATAAATAAAATCCCCTGACGAGCAAGGAAACCTTTTTTTTTTCTATTAATCTTCATACGTCATCCAGACATGCCCGTGTTTCTCCTTCTTCTACATGTACAGACGCTTGTGGAAATCAAACATGAATACCTTAAGAGAAAGCGATTGCAGCTATTTGGGATACAACACTTCTCAGACAGCAAGAGAACTTTCCAATGTCCGGGTCAGCTGTGATTCTACGTAGCGAAAAACTTTGTCCATTTGTCGAAGGAGAGACAACGAGAATGCTAAATGATAAAAAAAAAAAAGGTAGGGTGTGCTTTGTATTACCTGGCCGTCGAGGGAAGACTACGGAAATTGGCGAATCCTTTTGGACTGGCAAAGCAGACTGTGTCAGTTATTGTCCGCCATGTATGTCACTGACTCAACGTTTAGGTCGAGAGTATATAAAGACACCAAAAACGAATGGACAATGAAGGTGAAGGTAAAAGAGTGAGGAGTGTCCTGACCAGAAATCTAGATCCCTAGATTGATTGATGTAAAATCTTCTTTATCACATTGTTTACTTTCATGTGTGTTACGGCTCAGACTCCTGCCAACGCCGCTCATCCGTCTGTGCACTCCAGCGTTTCCTCTGCGCTGCAGGCGCACCTCCCCACGGCTGCAGGAGATCTGTAATCAGCGCACCTGCCTGGGATGAACGAGCTGCCTTCATAAGCTCGCACAACCTGCCATGCGGCGCCGGAGTATAGCCTTCTGTTGGCGTACAGTAAGCAATCATCCTGCTTGATGCAATCCTGCTCTCTCTGTGTTTTGCCCCTCCGTGTTCTCAGTGTGTTTTCTTGTGTCGTCCCCGCAGTACCCTACGTCGCCTGGAAAGGGAGCTGTGCGTCTCACTTTTCCCCGGATCTCCCTCTGGACTCTGACTGTCTCCCTCGATCCTTGACTTCCCTGGCTTTGGACTCTGACCTGTAGACTTCTCTCTCCCCTGGACTTCCTCGTATCTCGTTCAACATTTACGGTAACACTCAACAGCTAATCTACACCACATAGCCTTACACCATACACACTCTTGGATTTTGTCACACTTCATTTCCTTAGTTAGTATATTTAGCGTTGTTTGATTATTATTATATATTTGGTCTATATATATAATAAATACATAAAGCTATACTACCCCCTGGTGTCAGTTGCCGTCACCTCCCTCTGCACACCCATAACAATGTGTTTATTAAAGATTTGATTGATTTATGATGGCTCAGGTGTAATTCACTACAATAGGGCCCCACAGCACACTGGATTCCAGGTAATTGAAATACCACAACACTGGATATTGTTCAGATGAGTTAAATTTAAGAACTTGCACATAAAGCAACACTGGACGTGACTATGACGTGCGCATTTTCCGCGCATGCGTATTAGGTCGCGTTGCGCCGGCGGACGGAGGGGGGCAGGGGATCTTAAACGGTGACATTGTTGTGTGTGGACACGGATAAGGTTAGGTGGGATTTACCCTGGCTTAGTGTAAACACGGCCTAAGACACTTAAAGGCCTACTGAAACCCACTACTACCGACCACGCAGTCTGATAGTTTATATATCAATGACGAAATCTTAACATTGCAACACATGCCAATAGGGCCGGGTTAACTTATAAAGTGCAATTTTAAATTTCCAGCTAAACTTCCGGTTGAAAAACTCCTTTGGATATGACGTATGCGCGTGACGTAGCCAGTAGAACAGAGGTATGGCTCCCCCATTGAGGCCAATACAAAAAGCTCTGTTTTCATTTCATAATTCCACAGTATTCTGGACATCTGTGTTGGTGAATCTTTTGCAATTTGTTTAATGAACAATGGAGATTGCAAAGAAGAAAGTTGTAGGTGGGATTGGTGTATTAGCGGCTGGCTGTAGCAACACAACAAGAGGACTTACTTGGATAGCCGATGCTAGCCACCAACCGATGCTAGCCGCCAACCGCATCTGTGATCGGGTGAAGTCCTTCGTCGCTCCGTCGATCGCTGGAACGCAGGTGAGCACGGGTGTTGATGAGCAGATGAGGGCTGGACGGCGTAGGTGGAGCGCTAATGTTTTTATCATAGCTCTGTGAGGTCCGGTTGCTAAGTTGCTAAGTTAGCTTCAGCGTCATTAGCAACAGCATTGTTAAGCTTTGCCAGGCTGAGAATTATTAACCGTGTAGTTACATGTCCATGGTTTAATAGTATTGTTGATCTGCTGTGTATCCTTCCAGTCAGGGATTTATTTATTTTGTTTCTATCTGCATTTGAGCCAGATGCTATCACGTTAGCTCAGTAGCTAAAGAGCTTCGCCGATGTATTGTCGTGGAGATAAAAGTCACTGTGAATGTCCATTTCGCGTTCTCGACTCTCATTTTCAAGAGGATATAGTATCCGAGGTGGTTTAAAATACAAATCCGTGATCCACAATAGAAAAAGGAGAGAGTGTGGAATCCAATGAGCCAGCTTGTACCTAAGTTACGGTCAGAGCGAAAAAAGATACGTCTTTCACTGCATTCTAGTCCGTCACTCTAACGTTCCTCATCCACAAATCTTTCATCCTCGCTCAAATTAATGGGGTAATCGTCGCTTTCTCGGTCCGAATCGCTCTAGCTGCGTTGAAAACAATAGGAAAATATGAGGAGGTGAACAACTGACTACGTCACGCTACTTCCGGTAGGGGCAAGGCTTTTTTTTTATCAGAGACCAAAAGTTGCGAACTTTATCGTCGTTGTTCTATACTAAATCCTTTCAGCAAAAATATGGCAATATCGCGAAATGATCAAGTATGACACATAGAATGGATCTGCTATCCCCGTTTAAATAAAAAAAATTCATTTCAGTAGGCCTTTAAAAATAGCTTTTAAAAATGAGACATGTATAAAATGATCAAAACTCATCATGTTATATTTTTGGGGTAATATGACAGTAATGATGCCATAGAAGGTAGGGAAGAATGCGAACAAAAGTTGTAGCTCAGTGGTTTGCAGAACTGTCCATAACCAAGGCAAAAATAAAAATAAAAAAAAGAGACTTTGCAGCGAGGGCGGCAACAGGAGGCCAAAGACTAGAACAGGACTGAGCATCTGGACACGCACGACACCTTATTGGGCTTGTTGGAAAGACGAAGAAAAAAGACCGGGGCCTCAAAGGAAAACGCAGAGATCCAGCAGTCCTTGCCATGGACTGTGACCGACCTGCACTGACTACCAGCACACAGCTGGCATGAGTAGGCTTAATTGCAGATCTAAAGCAGGTGTGCCTGCTGGTATGACAGAAAAACAAAGGCATAGATGCAAAATAAAAATGACAACAGTAGAGTAAGAGTAACATAATCAGAAAAATGCAAGCAATAAACCTCGAACTTACCAGCTGTACTTTTAACAATGTGATGTTTACCAGCTAAAATTTTGCTACACTGGTATTTTTTTGTTAATACATCTTTTAATTAATGACATTTTTTTTTTTACATATAATACAGTAAAGAAAGGGAAACCATGTGGCGCAGTTGGGAGAGTGGCCGTGCCAGCAACCTGAGGGTTCCTGGTTCAATCCCCACCTTCTACCTTACCATGAATTGATTTACGTGGACCCCGACTTAAACAAGTTGAAAAACGTATTCGGGTGTTACCATTTAGTGGTCAATTGTACGGAATATGTACTGTACTGTGCAATCTACTAATACAAGTTTCAATCAATCAATCAATCAAACCAACCTCGTCACGTCCGTTGTGTCCTTGCACAAGACACTTCACCCTTGCTCCTGATGGATCGTGGTGAGGGCCTTGCATGGCAGCTCCTGCCATCAGTGAGAAAATGAAAGGATTTTAAGCACGCCTTATAGTCCGAAAAATACAGTAGTATATGCTGCCAAATGTTTTTTTACTTTATTTTCTGGTCATCTACAAAACAAAAAACTGATTTGTTCTTTAATTTCCCATACCTAAAATTAGTTTTAGGGCGGTAAAGCTCGGTTGGTAGAGTGGCCGTGCCAGCAACTTGAGGGTTCCAGGTTCGATCCCCGCTTCCGCCATCCTAGTCACTGCCGTTGTGTCCTTGGGCAAGACACTTTACCCACCTGCTCCCAGTACCACCCACACTGGTTTAAATGTACAAACCCTGTTTCCATATGAGTTAGGAAATTGTGTTAGATGTAAATATAAACGGAATACAATGATTTGCAAATCCTTTTCAACCCATATTCAATTGAATGCACTACAAAGACAAGATATTTGATGTTCAAACTCATAAACTTTTTTTTTTTTTTTGCAAATAATAATTAACTTAGAATTTCATGGCTGCAACACGTGCCAAAGTAGTTGGGAAAGGGCATGTTCACCACTGTATTACATGGCCTTTCCTTTTAACAACACTCAGTAAATGTTTGGGAACTGAGGAGACACATTTTTTAAGCTTCTCAGGTGGAATTCTTTCCCATTCTTGCTTGATGTACAGCTTAAGTTGTTCAACAGTCCGGGGGTCTCCGTTGTGGTATTTTAGGCTTCATAATGCGCCACAAATTTTCAATGGGGGACAGGTCTGGACTACAGGCAGGCCAGTCTAGTACCCGCACTCTTTTACTATGAAGCCACGTTGATGTAACACGTGGCTTGGCATTGTCTTGCTGAAATAAGCAGGGGCGTCCATGGTAACGTTGCTTGGATGGCAACATATGTTGCTCCAAAACCTGTATGTACCTTTCAGCATTAATGGCTCCTTCACAGATGTGTAAGTTACCCATGTCTTGGGCACTAATACACCCCCATACCATCACAGTTGCTGGCTTTTCAACTTTGCGCCTATAACAATCCGGATGGTTCTTTTCCTCTTTGGTCCGGAGGACACGACGTCCACAGTTTCCAAAAACAATTTGAAATGTGGACTCGTCAGACCACAGAACACTTTTCCACTTTGCATCAGTCCATCTTAGATGAGCTCAGGCCCAGCGAAGCGACGGTGTTTCTGGGTGTTGTTGATAAACGGTTTTCGACTTGCATAGGAGAGTTTTAACTTGCACTTACAGATGTAGCGACCAACTGTAGTTACTGACAGTGGGTTTATGAAGTGTTCCTGAGCCCATGTGGTGGTATCCTTTACACACTGATGTCGCTTGTTGATGCAGTACAGCCTGAGGGATTGAAGGTCACGGGCTTAGCTGCTTACGTGCAGTGATTTCTCCAGATTCTCTGAACCCTTTGATGATATTACGGACCGTAGATGGTGAAATCCCTAAATTCCTTGCAATAGCTGGTTGAGAAAGGTTTTTCTTAAACTGTTCAACAATTTGCTCACGCATTTGTTGACAAAGTGGTGACCCTCGCCCCATCCTTGTTTGTGAATGACTGAGCATTTCATGGAATCTACTTTTATACCCAATCATGGCACCCACCTGTTCCCAATTTGCCTGTTCACCTGTGGGATGTTCCAAATAAGTGTTTGATGAGCATTCCTCAACTTTATCAGTATTTATTGCCACCTTTCCCAACTTCTTTGTCACGTGTTGCTGGCATCAAATTCTAAAGTTAATGATTATTTGCAAAAAAAAAAAAAGTTTATCAGTTTGAACATCAAATATGTTTTCTTTGTAGCATATTCAACTGAATATGGGTTGAAAATGATTTGCAAATCATTGTATTGCGTTTATATTTACATCTAACACAATTTCCCAACTCATATGGAAACGGGGTTTGTAACTTCGATATTGGGTTTCACTATGTAAAAGCGCTTTGAGTCACTAGAGAAAAGCGCTATATAAATATAATCCACAGAATTCACACACAGTTTAGCAGGTAAAAAAATAAACACATTTATATTTATTTTTGTCAAGCCGCTGCCCCTCCTCGAATGAGTGAGTGTATAAGTTGTATTTTTCTTGCCAGTTTCTTTCCATGACATTAGACTGGAAGCATAGATTGAGTAGGTCATGTGTTGACATGCATCGCGCCAGCTGTGTTTCTTTGTGTTGTTATTGTTGCCATGGCTGTACAGAATACACATTTCTACAGCTGGTTAAACAAATGCAAATGGCCGACCTCTGCACGCGCGCGGTGACCACTGACGACTGGGCCTCGGAAAAAAAAAAAAAACCTCGACATTCCCCGACACAGCTGCACGGACCAGAACCTCATCGACCTGCACGCACCCTTACGTTCAGTCTAATGCACGGAATGCTTTTTCGCCCGCAGAAAAGGCCTTTTTTTTTGTGACCTCCACTTGCCGGCTTCCGCTTTTCACTCCAGTCGGCCCTCGCTTCGTCTTTCAGTACCAGCTCTTAGGGGGACAGTTCACCCGTTTAGTTGAAAGGCTGTAGTCGGGCCGGAGGAGTCAGACACTAGGGGTGGGATATCTTATCACAGCCATCAGAAAATGCCTTGTCGGCAGCCATTCATTGTGCTGGGGGAAAATTAACCAAACTGCTAACCCCCCGCCACTCTTTCCCTTAGACAGATAACAGCAGACCCCAGCAGGGGTCCCCTTTCCCCACCCGTCTATCACCCCTAGCAATACCGTCTCCCTCTACTCTATTCCCTCAACTGGTTTTATTGGATAGGAAACCGAAAAAAAGCAAGCCTCAGTGTGGGAAGCCGCTTGTTATCTGAGAGTCTTGGGAATCCCAAAGCTCGGCAGAGGCTTCACTCAGCACTGTAATGAAAGCGGGACAATTTGGACGCATTCATCGCGCGCCCCCCCCCCCCCCCCCCCCCCCCCCCCACAGCGCAGGTAGGCCCTTCGCATCCATTCGGCCCCAAAGTCCCAGTCCATTGCCCCGTTCTTCCTCACCTGTGCTATCTTTTTTGGAGCAGGAGCATATCAATCCTGCAAAGGTCTTTTGTTTTGAGAAAATAACAACATATCCAGTCGGTAAGGTTCTGGTCCAAACAGTTTTGAACACGTAATAGTAGGTTTGTCGATGACTAGATTTTCTAAAGGGTATAGACCAGTGGTTCTTAACCCTGTTGGAGGTACCGAACCCCACCAGTTTCATTTGCGCATTCACCGAACCCTTCTTTAGTGAAAAATAAAATGTTTTTTTTCAAATTCAAGACAAAGTTATGTGTTTTTGGTAACACTTTAGTATGGGGAGCATATTCTAAATAACAAAGACTTAATTTAGAGTTATTTGGTTAGGGTTAGGGTTAGGGTTAGAGGGTTAGGGTTATAATAAGGCCATGCCGAATAAGGCATTAATAAGTACTTAATAATGACTAGTTAAGAGCCAATATGTTACTAATTTGCATGTTAATAAGCAACTAATTAATGGTGAATATGTTCCCTATACTAAAGTGTTACCATGTTTTTTTACTGGTGCACAAAATGAACCGTGCATGAACATCACCTTGTTCAAACAACAAAACCAACACAGTGCATAAATTCACAACAAATTACACACCTGCAAACCAGTCAGCTGTTGCCGTATCCGTAATATGCCGATAGGGAGAAGTTGGGTGTGTTTTGACCTCCGCCGAACCCCTGAGGCCGACTCACCGAACCCCTAGGGTTCGATCGAACCCAGGTTAAGAACCGCTGGTATAGACCCACAAAAATTGCCATCAAAATAAGTATACGCTTTAAAAAAAAAAAAAAAAAAATCAGCAAAGCCACCATATTTGAAGCGTGATGTGGCGTGGGACCACTGTATTTATGTCATTGACGGATTTGTAAACACAACACACATTTTTAGAAAGGATGAATTGTAAAAAAAACTATCCCGCCTTCCGCCCGAGTGCAGCTGGGATAGGCTCCAGCACCTATCACCCGCGACGGTAGAAGCGGTAGAAAATGTAAGGATGGATGGATACTACTAAACACAACTATGTAATCCCTGGGAATATAGTAAATAATAACCCGCAGTCTGCGGATGAAACATGACAGGAAGAAGGATCAAAACATTTTTTTTAAATTGTCTTTGCTGCAGAAAACTAATTGGGATAGAATATTTTTTTTCCGAGGAAAGCGACAAAATTAGGCATATGGTTCCTTAAACCAGTTTTAGCTACCAACCACTCGTGAAGGATTAAGGAGCATTGCTTGTCAAATTGACCAGAGGTACACCTACAGTATATTTCTTGACACTTTTTTGGGGTCGGCAGATTGCGGGCAAAAATACTTCAACTAGGAAAAGGCAAAACCATTCTATTTAACAAGGGTTGACACTATTTTCTGAGGTGCCTCTGAAGGCGTCATATCTGTTGACGATGTATGCTGCGTCCTTCGAAATTTGTCTTATTTGAATCTTGTTCTAAGTAAGCTAAGAGAGCCCCCAGCTGTGTCCTTCCCATTTATTGACTGTGAATGCTGGGCCTTTGGGAGAGTGCCACGCCTGCATTTGCGACACAGATTGACTGGAGATCTTACCTTATTCAGCTAGGGTAGCCTCCAGCCAACCTGTGGTCTGTGTATCTGCAGACTATGTACAGTGATTCCATTTGAATTTTGGTTACGGATTGACTGGCATTCTTACAGTACGGCAGCCGAGTGAACCTCCACTGCCATGGATGATCAAATGCTGTTTGTTTGATGTCTCTGCCCCCACTAAAAACATGATGGACACATTTTCAAATCCTCTCTATTCAACAGTTCATTAAGAGTAAAAGATTTAAGTTTCCAGAACCGAACAATGCCTAAGAGCTTGGCTAAGTTGCCCTTTGTTTGCCACATAGCTGAGGTTTATGGTCCTTCAGGTGAGTGACTCTGTATTCAGATTCTACCTGTGGAGCCGGGCCAAAATAGGGGAGACCATCTCATTGTAAGGTAAGACTTGGCCGCCGGGCATCCAGAAGCGGGGAGACAGAGGGCTCAACTCCCTTTGTGGTGAATACCTGACAGGTTAGGATGATGCAAGTACAAACCGCTCCCATCCACTTTCACCTGTGGCATTGTCCCAGGTAGAGTGGCGGTAGGGATCCAGGCAGATGTTCCCATAGGGCATGATGTGTCTTTTGTAGCTCGATATCCCAGCGGGCTTTGGTGGCCTCCAGAGAGAGGTTAAATGAAGCCAGGGCTGTCTGACGGACAAAGGCCGCAGGTCAGCTTGTGGGCCTTTGATCCGCTCCTGCCCTCCTCAGACCACAGAACCAGACCTTTATGTTTCCCCTCAGTCTTCTATCCCAAGGGCTATCTGCCCCCCTGCCCCCCCACCCCCAACCCTTTCTCTCAATCTGCCCCCGACATTGGAGTCACTTACAAAGCTCGTAGCGACTCCAGTCACCAGAGAGGGAGAGGTTTCAAAGACGAGGCAGCGGGGTTGGGGTCCCCAGTGAGGAGACGGGATACTCTGCACGGGTCTCCATACCTCCCCTGAACCCCACCAGCTGCACCCGGCGGTGTCCAACAAAGGGAGCGGACAACAGTGATGTGAAATGTGTTGAGATGTGTAACCTTTTACTTCCAAAAAAGTGATTGATAATGTCAGGCAGACCCAAAAGTGTTTATATTGCTGTAACTTTGTGATTTCTGTGCCAAATTTGCAATTCCCCGGCAGATGTGGACAGTCAGAAATGGACTAGTCTTTTCTCCAACCCAAATAATCAAGCAGAAGACTTGTCGGAGACATCGCCGTCTTACAAAAACGCAAGGCACGTTTTCTCGAAAAGAGGTCCAAGTGACATCCTTCAGTAAAACTCATGACAAAGTTGATAAAACATAATTGATCAATTTCCGATGAATAATTATAATAATAATTAATATTAATAATAATGGATTAGATTTACACAACGCTTTTCGAGACAGCCAAAGCACTCCACGTTCACGGTGGTGAGCTACATTTGTAGCCACTTGGCTGCAAATTTGCGCCTAAGGCCTCTTCTACACTAAGGTTATCCAGGGTAAATCCCGCCTAACCTTATCCTTGTCCACACGCACACACAATGGTCGTTTAAGACCCCCTCCCGCCCTCCGTCCGCCGGCGCAACGCGACTTAGTACTCATGCGCGGAAAATGCACACGTCATAGTCACCTCTAGTGTTGATTTGTGTGCAAGTTCTTAAATTTAACTTATCTGAACAATATCCAGTGTTGTGGTATTCCAAATAACTGGAATCCAGTGTACTGTGGGGCCCTATTGTAGTGAATCTCACCTGAGCCATCATAAATTAATCAAATCTTTACTGGACACGTGAAAGTAAACAATGTGATAAAGAACATTTTACATCAATAATTCTAGGGATCTAGATATTTGGTCAGGACACTCCTTACTCTTTTGCCTTCACCTTCATTGTCCATTCCTTTTTGGTTACTTTATATACTCTGGACCTAGACGTTGAGTCCGCGACATGCATGGCGAACAATGACTGATTCATTCTGCTTTGCCAGTCCAAAAACATTCGCCGTTTTCCATAGTTTTCCCTCGACGGCCAAGTAATACAAAGCACACGCTACTTTTTTTTTATCACATGGACAAATGGACAAAGTTTTTCGGTAAATGAATTACAGCTGACCTGGACATTCGAAAGTTCTCTTGCCGTCTGAGGAGTGTTGTATCCGAAATAGCTGCAATCGCTTTCTCTTAAGGTATTCATGTGTGATTTCCACAAGCGTCTGTACAGACGGAAGGAGAAACACAGCATGTCTGGATGACTCGTCTCCATATTTCCAGAGGTTAGCTTCGAGTTACGAAACGGCTTTAACATGGAGCTGGATGTGGCACGTTCTTTCTGACGTCACTTCCTCTCCGAACTCAGTTTGTAAACGATCAATGAGTCCATACAAAGCTAAGAGCCGGAGATTCAAGAAATTCATGGCGCACTTACCCGTGTAAAAAATTGTCCGAGGAGGGGGACCTTAAACGATAGTTTAGTGTGGCTGAAACGGTGCTTAGTCTAAATAATTATTCGTTTAAGGGGTTATCCGGCTTAGTGTAGACCAGTGGTTCTTAACCTGCGTTCGATCGTACCCTAGGGGTTCGGTGATTCGGGCTCAGGGGTTCGGCGGAGGTCAAAACACACCCGACTCATCGTGGATACGGCGACAGCAGAAGTCAGACTGATTTGCAGGTGTGTAATTTGTTGTGAGTTTATGCACTGTGTTGGTTTTGTTGTTTGAACAAGGTGATGTTCATGCACGGTTCATTTTGTGCACCAGTAAAAAAACATGGTAACACTTTAGTATGGGGAACATATTCACCATTAATTAGTTGCTTATTAACATGCAAATTAGTAACATATTGGCTCTTAACTAGTCATTATTAAGTACTTATTAATGCCTTAAAGTTATTATAATATTATCTTATTATAACCCTAACCCTCTAACCCTGGCCCTAACCCTCTAATCCTAACCCTAACCCTAACCAAATAACTCTAAATTAAGTCTTCCATCCATCCATCCATTTTCTACCGCTTATTCCCTTCGGGGTCGCGGGGGGCGCTGAAGCCTATCTCAGCTACAATCGGGCAGAAGGCGGGGTACACCCTGGACAAGTCACCACCTCATCGCAGGGCTAAATTAAGTCTTTGTTACTTAGAATATGTTACCCTAGTGTCCAAAAAACTCTAAATTAAGTCTTTGTTACTTAGAATATGTTCCCCTAGTGTCCAAAAAACTCTAAATCAAGTCTTTGTTACTTAGAATATGTTCCCCATACTAAAGTGTTACCAAAAACATATAACTTTGTCTTGAATTTGAAAAAAAACTACATTTTATTTTTCACTAAAGAAGGGTTCGGTGAATGCGCATATGAAACTGGTGGGGTTCGGTACCTCCAACAAGGTTAAGAACCACTGGTGTAGACATAGCCTAAGGCCTCTCCGACCACCACCAAACATTCGTTCACATTCATATGTGAGCGGCACTGGGAGCAAGGTGGATGAAGTGTCTTACCAAAGGACACAGCGACTGTGACTAGGAATGGCGAAAGCTGGAATTGAAACCGGAACCCTCAATATGCAGGCACGGACGCTTCATCATCTGAGCCACGCCGTCCCGAATTGTACACATTGGTTTGTGTAAGCTATGTACTCCTGAACCGCTATACACACCTCAAGGGGACCGACGGGCACTTTTCTGTAAGAGCAAGATTTGTTGACAGACAAACAACCAAACAGGACGAAAAAACACGAGCGTTAAAGTAAATACCCAGACAACCGAGGAACTGGAGTTCCATCAGTTTGTTCCCCTTAAATGTCTGAATCCTGAACCCAGGTCAGTGCACAATGCACGGACACCCTCGTGTGTAAGGGGCATCACAGGGGGACACATGTTCAAATATTAGCTAGACCCCAGCCGGCCAGGAAGCACCTCGGAGCATGAAATGTGGCTCCAATTGTGTCCGTGCACGCATCCAGCCGTATAGCAGCGTGGAAAAGAAGAGCAGTTACTGGCAAGCGGGAGGAGGAAGGAGGGGAGTTCTGCTGTGTGGAGAATGCCAGGAATGTCCAGCCCTGTTTACAGCCTGGGCCGGTTCACACCTGCAGGTCAGGGCGCTATCACCAGCCGGGGCCCCTTCTTCTTTTTCCTCTTCTTCTTCTTCTTCTTCTTCTTCAACTCTCAACCACCAATCTTCCCCATTACAACAGGGTCAAGCTCAGAAGTGACCTAATAAGAAGCTCATTACAGCACAGACAATCTTCATTAGCATGCCAAGCTCGCCTGTGTATCCATTAGCACCCAAGTGGCCCCCAGTCCTGCGCTCTCTTGCATTTTTGCCCCTATGGTCCTCAAATGGGGCCCCAAACCACACACTGTGATCAGACACCAGAACATTTATAAAATAACTTAGTAAGTGTACCTCGACTTTTGTGAGTAATCCGTTCCAAAAGATCGGACGGAAATTTAACCATGCGATATCCGAAGTAGGGCTGCAACTAACGATTACTTTGATAATCGATTAATCTGTCGATTACTACTTCGATTAATCGATTAATAATCGGATAAAAGAGACAGACTACATTTCTATCCTTTCCAGTATTTTATTGAAAAAAACCGGCATACTGGCACCATGTTGTGGACATTGGGGGTGCAGCATACACCAACAATAACACAGAAATGTAACTCATCAGAACTGAATCAGATATTGTACACGTTTCTGTTGTGAATAATAAAGGATTAATTTCAGGCTGCCTCTGAATAATAGCATGAAATATTCCAGCACCTTCATAACGTTTAGTTATACTAAAGCGTCACTCAAATCTAAATATATTTATATAGCTTTATCGGCCCGGCTACATTGATCCATTATGAAACCAACCTGAGATATTTCTGTCCGTTACGTTTATTTCCAAATTGGTAACCGTGCGTTTTCTCTCTCAAAACGGAGTCAAATGTGCCGGAGACACATTATCAGCCCCGCGTTGCAACAAAGGCATAACTTTAACGTTACTCACAAAAAAGCTGAACTCATGAATGCTTGTTGCCACTATGGACTTAAAAAGTTACGTACCGTGAGTTCCTCCCTTCATCCATGGCTCCAACATTTTTCTTCTTCAGGTGCTCCAGAAGCAATGTTGTACTTCCGTGCCATTTTGCAGGAAACGGTCTTCTTTGAAGTATTTAAAGTGAAGTGTTGCCACACTTTTGACGACTTAGGTCGTACACTTTTCTCCATTGAAGCAATAACCTCAAGATATTTCTCCGCTAAACTATCCGTAGTGTTTTCCTGCGCCATTTTTCGAATTTTTCCAGCAAAGGAGACGCCGTCGTCACGTGAGCTGCACATGACACATCATTGGCTAGCTTACGCCACCTCATTAGACGTAGCCTCAGCGCCGCCTTGGCGCTGTTTTGTACTGTTTTTGTACTTATTTTGATTATTGTTTCTCAGCTGTTTGTAAATGTTGCAGTTTATAAATAAAGGTTTATAAAACAAAAAAAAACAACAACAAAAAAATAACCAAAAAAAAAAGAAAAGAAAAGCCTCCGCGCATGCGCATAGCATAGTTCCAACGAATCGATGACTAAATTAATCGCCAACTATTTTGGTAATCGATTTTAATCGATTTAATCGATTAGTTGTTGCAGCCCTAATCCGAATAATGCCAATCCATATCCATTTTGTGTCTTTAAATGATAGAAAAGTCAAAAGTCAGGTCACTAGCAACAATTTATTGGTGGCATGTTTTAGCAGATGTCTTAGTATTGTAATCCAAACAGAGGAGTTCCTCTGGTTTTGTTGGTTTAGCTTCCATTGTGCTACATGTCTGTGCAATGTTGTTGACATCCATCCTCCCGCCGGATCTCGCCTTTAGGTTCTTTCAAGTGACGTAAAAATGCTCGTGCAAAGTAGCATCGTTACCGCGGTTACATTAGCCACAGCCTAGACGTTAAAATGACGATACAAACAATAGAATGATATCGTACGATTAGCAGTGAGTACCTTTCCCATTTGAAACGATACGGCACCAATTCCTGTAACTTTTTGTGTGTGTCAATGAAAGTTAATGGTCATAATAAAATCTCTGTCCAGTTGTTGTCGCATGTTTTCTTATTACATTTCTTAGGCCCCATTTGCAAGTATTATATAGTTTTTTGCTATATAGTTAGTTGCTTTGTATGCAGTTGCAATCCCAAAATGTTAGATGGCAGTAGTGTATAAACCACAGTGTGTTGCCTAGCTAGGAAGTAGCCTTTGCCATGAAGCTGAATGTCTGTCTAGTTTTCTGTTGAGTCTAGGGTTGTACGGTATACTGGTACTAGTAAAGTACTGTGGTAATAATGAATCAATAACGGTACTATATTCCCTTTGAAAAATACTGGTTCCCTTTTTCTTTTCTTTTTTAATGGGCATGACGGCGTGACAACTAGTTTTACGAGCAGAGGAGCATGTTCGGCAGCACAAAATCACAGAGTACTTACAAACAGACACGGTGTGTAGACAGAAATGGAGAACGGACACATTTTGGCTTAAAAAGTAACGATAAAGGTGAAGTTATAACATTGAAACGCCGCATTACAAGAGGTGCTTTAAGACATGGCTAGCTAGCTAGCGCTAACGTCCATATGCAGTCGGCAGTGTTTAGCTACTTGTAAATCAGTAATCCTCTCCATGGCGACAAATAAAGTAAATAAATAAATAAATGATAAATGGGTTATACTTTTTTAGCGCTTTTCTACCTTCAAGGTACTCAAAGCGCTTTGACAGTATTTCCACATTTACCCATTCACACACACATTCACACACTGATGGCGGGAGCTGCCATGCAAGGCGCTAACCAGCAGCCATCAGAGGCAAAGGGTGAAGTGTCTTGCCCAAGGACACAACGGACGTGACTAGGAAGGTAGAAGGTGGGAATTGAACCCCAGTAACCAGCAACACTCCGACTGCTGGCACAGCCACTCTACCAACTTCGCCACGCAAGTAAGTTTATAATAGTATTATATTAATTAATTAATATAATCATATATTATATTAATAATTAATAGTATTTACATGTTTGTATGTCAGAAACTGACATTTGGGCTTTATGTTTTATTGTTTTGTTTTTAATGTTTTAATGTTTTGTATTCTGTTTTTTATGTTTAATGGTCTGCAATAAATAAAGATTGATGAGTATCATCCCTAAATAAACATGCTTCATAACAATAATGATAACGATACTAATATTAGTTGTTTAGTTGTCTAATTTTTGTTTAATCCAAACATTTATTCTTTACATAAATAATAAAAGAATAAAAAATTGCAAAGCAAAACAAAAAAATAGAAAAATAAATACATTGTTTATATATTTTTAAATGTTTTCTCCAAAATTATGAATCGACACCAATAATAGTTGTTTAATTGTCTAATTTTTGTTTAATCCAAACATTTATTCTTTATATAAATAATACAAAAATAAATTGCAAAGCAAAACAATAAAAATGGAATAATAAATACATTGTTTATATATTTTTAAATATTTTCTCAAAACTTACGAATCGACACCAATAATAGTTGTTTAATTGTCTAATTTTTTTTAATCCAAAAATGTATTCTTTACATAAATAAAAAAAAATTAATTGCAAAGCAAAACAAAAAATTGAAAATAAAAATTATTGTTTATATATTATTAAATGTTTTCTCAAAAATGATGAATCAACACCAATAATAGTTGTTTGATTGTCAATTTTTTGTTCAATCCAAACATTTATTCTTTACATAAATAATACAAAAATAAATTGCAAAGCAAAACAAAAAAATAGAAAAAAAAAATACATTGTTTATATATTTTAAAATGTTTTCTCAAAAATGATGAATCAATACCAATAATAGTTGTTTAATTGTCTATTTTTTGTTTAATACATACATTTATTCTTTACATAAATAATAGACAAATAAATTGCAAAGCAAAACAAAAAAATAGAAAAACAAATACATTGTTTATATATTTTTAAATGTTTTCTTAAAAAATATGAATTGATACCAATAGTAGTTGTTTAATTGTCTAATTTTTGTTTAATCCAAACATTTATTCTTTACATAAATAATAAAAAAATAAATAGCAAAGCAAAACAAAAAAAACAAAAAATAAATAAATTGTTTATATATTTTTAAATGTTTTATCAAAAATTATGAATCGACACCAATAATAGTTGTTTAATTGTCTAATTTTTGTTTAATCCAAACATTTATTCTTTACATAAAAAATAATAAAATAAATTGCAAAGCAAAACAAAAAATAGAAAAAAAAATACATTGTTTATATATTTTAAAATGTTTTCTCAAAAATTATGAATCGATACCAATAATAGTTGTTTAACTGTCAAATTTTTGTATAATGCATACATTTATTCTTTACATAAATAATACAAAAATAAATTGCAAAGCAAAACAAAAAAATAGAAGAAAAAAAGACAACATTTATATATTTTAAAATGTTTTCTCAAAAATGATGAATCGATACCAATAATAGTTGTTTAATTGTCTAATTTTTGTTTAATCCAAACATTTATTCTTTACATAAATAATAAAAAAATAAATTGCAAAGCAAAAAAAAAAAATAGAAAAAAAAAAAAATTGTTTATATATTTTTTAATGTTTTCTAAAAAAATTATGAATCGATACTAATGATAGTTGTTTAATTGTCAAATTTTTGTTTAATCCAAACATTTATTCTCTACATAAATAATAAAAAAATACATTGCAAAGCAAAACAAAAAAATAGAAAAAAAATACATTGTTTATATATTTTTAAATATTTTCTCAAAAATTATGAATCGACACCAATAAAAGTTGTTTAATCGTCTAATTTTTGTTTAATCCAAACATTTATTCTTTACATAAATAATAAATTAAAAAATTGCAAAGCAAAAAAAAATAAATAAAAAATAAATAAATTGTTTATATAATTTTTAATGTGTTCTCAAAAATTATGAATCGATTTAGAACTGTAATTTAAAAAAAAAAAAAATCCAATTTGGATGTGAATCAATTTTTTGAGAACCCCTACTTTTTTTAGTAATAAGAAGAACACTGTGGACCGGAACTTGATGAGGCGGTGGACACTGTTTTGTAGTGCTGTGTGAGAAATTTCAAGTCAATCCAACGTTTGGGGGTTTATTAACAACACCACCGTGCGGTGTATTGGTTGAGAAAATAATAGCACAGGGTTTTGACACATTTTCATGTCCCATGACTGTATCTGTTTGGACTGGGGAGCAGAGACAGGAACCACAAAAGTCAGCACTGTCTTTATCAGACCCTTTTTTTTTAGTAGTTAGCCCAGACTCATTACGCCCTCCATAAACGCCGTGCCCTTAATGAGAAGCCTTTTACAGCGCCCTCCGGGGAATAATCAGACTTCAATATAGGAAGTCGTCTGTCGTGATAGCTGGCCTGGAGTCTCAGCGGTGGTCCTGCCCACCAGAACTCTTTACCTACCCGTCTTTCACCTCTTTGTCCTGTTTACACCTTCTTACAGTCCAGTCCAGTCCAGTCTATGTATACAGGGAATGAAGGCAGGATGAATATCAGCTGGTGCCCAACGCTCAGACCCTCCTGTGGGTCTTTAATTGCCTCCTTCCTCCCCCTCGGCCGAGCCGGCTGCAGTTCTTTTATGAGGCCCAGGCCCCGGACCCACCGGCTGCTTCTTCTACTGCTGCTCACCCGTTGTCTTCCTTCCATCTCTTCCCCAATCATCCTTCTCTCTCCTTAGGCTGATGCCAACAAAGATGCGCTAACATGTGCAGGATGTGCAGCAGCAGATGAAGGAGTCGACATGGGATTTGTGGCTCTTTGAAGGGAGCTGTTCCTCTCTAAAGAGCCGTTCAAAAGACCGGCTCGTTATTATAGTTGGGGTTTTTTTCCAACTGTTTTTAATCAAGGAAACAATCACTAGTATCAGTTGTACCAAGCCTGGGCAATTATTTTCACTTGGGGGGCCAAATTTAGAGAGAATAAATGTGTCTATTTCTAGGAACACTGATACAAAACCTCACAATAATGTCTGATTGAATGCTAAATAAAACGTTATGACAGACCGCCTTAAAAAACGGAATGGAATTTTATGTTTTTTTACTGAATGACACACCCAGAATGTACATGAAAATAAAGAATGTGGGATTTACAATATTAACTATGAACGATAAAACACTGAATATTGACAACATATGAACGTCACACCCCCTCTCGATCGACATACACTACCGTTCAAAAGTTTGGGGTCACCCAAACAATTTTGTGGAATAGCCTTCATTTCTAAGAACAAGAATAGACTGTCGAGTTTCAGATGAAAGTTCTCTTTTTCTGGCCATTTTGAGCGTTTAATTGACCCCACAAATGTGATGCTCCAGAAACTCAATCTGCTCAAAGGAAGGTCAGTTTTGTAGCTTCTGTAACGAGCTAAACTGTTTTCAGATGTGTGAACATGATTGCACAGAGTGATAGTTGCTGGAAATGGGCCTCTATACACCTATCAAGATATTGCACCAAAAACCAGACATTTGCAGCTAGAATAGTCATTTACCACATTAGCAATGTATAGAGTGTATTTCTTTAAAGTTAAGACTAGTTTAAAGTTATCTTCATTGAAAAGTACAGTGCTTTTCCTTCAAAAATAAGGACATTTCAATGTGACCCCAAACTTTTGAACGGTAGTGTATACCGTAAGATAAATAATAATAATAATAATTAATAATAATAATAATACTTTCATTTAACCTAACTTAACTTTATACCAAAAGCACTGCTTTGGAAATCATTTGTACCCCTTTCAGAGATCACATTTAGTTCCCCTTAAACATCCTCATGTTGCACAATGAAATGTAAACATAGGATGAAGTGTGCATTCCTGTAACTTTCTCTAGTAACAGCATTCCATGATTAATATCAATAAATTAACATTAATAATAAATGACAGTAAAATAAGCACACGTATGACTGAGGAGTCATAGTGTAACTTGGTGTGGTGTTTGAGTTGTCCGACTTTTTGTGTGGCCATAAACGCACCAGTGGTTTAGTGGTATGTGTGTTGGTGACAGATTACAAGTTGGTTTTGGCCTGGTTTGTACGGCAGAAAATGACTAGTTTTTCGAGATAAAAGTGTTTTACTCATGTTTTTGGTGTGGTTATGGCTGAATATAAACAGTTTTGCTCAATAAAGTGATCGATATAATTCCTGGCCGCGAAGCATCTCGATAGACGTTACAATAATTGAACGGTGTTCAATTGAACGGTGTTGACGAACTCTGTCACTCAAAGTTGCATTGCAAAATTACACAGAATAAATGTGTTTATTTTGTTTAGAATTCAGATGGGATTTGATTTGGTGCGCGGCATATATTTGCTGTGCGCAGAGGACACTTGAGCAGTGCGCAATTGCGCAGGCGCGCACCTTAGAGGGAACGTTGCTTGGCAGTCCATGTCTTTTTGAAAACACGCCATTCCTCATCAACTTTTTAGCGTCTCGGGTGTAAACCGTGCATCACTTGTCGCTGTGCACCTTCACTCACAGGTTACACACGGACATACGCCCATAAATAACACTTTTCAAAATAAAAGCAGCACAGTTGTATTGCGCGCACGACATAGATGTTTTTTCAACTTTATTTTGTCATTTGTGATTGCAGCTGTTCACAGAATTCACTCACAATCACACACGCGCATACGTCCACACGGAATGTGACCCCAAACTTTTGAACGGTAGTGTATTTTACAATCAAGCGAAACGCAACAAAAATGCAACATCGATCCATTCATTTTCTACTGCTTGTTCCTTTCAGGGTCGCGGGGGATGCTGGAGCCCATCTCAGCTGCATGTGGGTGGTAGGCAAAAGTCGCAAACACAGCAAAATATGAACGCGGAGGGTAAACATTTTTTAAAAAACCCTACAATCTGATATATCACTGATATTTTGTTGTAAAAATCTCCTTCCGTGTCTGTCCCTGACACCCGCATTTCAGGCTGGCCGCTCTGGAAACACTCTGTGGAAACGCTCCCCACCCACACTGCTTGGTGCCTCGTCTGAGCTGCTGTGACTTAGATTACCATGGTAACTAATTAGATTACCATAGTAACTAGTATATCATGCAAAAGCGCAGATTCCAGCCATTGAAATACTTTGTATAGTTCAAGACTTACGGTCATTTGAAAGCATCACTGCACATCATAATGGCAGCTACAGTTTCCATCTTAAAGATCTCAAAAAATTATTTGGGAATGTCCGGCGGGCCAGATTGGAAAGCTTAACGGGCCTTAATTTGCCCAGGTCTGAGTTATACGATAAGACGCAGATCAGAATAATGCCATTTACACCCTAATGACCCTATTGGTTAGAATTAGAAATGTCCGATAGTATCGGACTGCCGATATTATCGCCCGATAAATGCTTTAAAATGTAATATCGAAAATTATCGGTATGGGTATCAAAATTATGGGTTTCAAAAAGTAAAATGTATGACTTTTTAAAACGCCGCTGTGTACACGGACGTAGGGAGAAGTACAGAGCACCAATAAACCTTGAAGGCACTGCCTTTGCGTGCCAGCCCAATCACATAATATTTACAGCTTTTCACACACACAAGTGAATGCCACGCATACTTGGTCAACAGCCATACAGGTCACACTGAGGGTGGACGTATAAACAACTTTAACACTGTTACAAATATGCGCCACACTGTGAACCCACACCAAACAAGAATGACAAACACATCCGCACCGTAACACAACATAAACACAACACAACAAATACCCAGAACCCCGTGCAGCACTAACTCTTCCGGGACGCTAAAATATACACCCCCCGCTACCCCCTACACCCCCTCCGAAAACGGGGGACCGAAAACGTTTGGAAACGCCCGTGTAAGCGCAGTCATTGATCGTCTCAAATCTGCCATTTCAGCGCAGACTCTGAGCCAAAACTGGCGGTCCAGGCATTCTCGTGTGTTACCAGGCCGCGTGTTTACCGACGGGCTTAAGTAGATAATGAAGATTCATTTAACGTGTTGCTTTTGGTGATTAAAAGCATATTCATCAACGTCATGTTGGAACCGGCCTCAGAAAGCTTATCCCCCCCTAACCCCCCACCCCCTCCGAGCAGATGTTTACCGCAGAGGTCAGAGGTGGCGGCGTGTTTACATCGGCGGCTTTAGGACGGACATGTTTAGAATTGGAAATGTTGGAAATGCGGCTGTAGGCAACTCGGACTTCTAATCAAATTATCTCCGCCCCCTTTATGGCCTCTTGGGCAGATTCAAAACAACTGCGGCTTGATAACGTCACAGAGCGCATGTCACTTCCTGCTTTATTCATTCCACTGTGATGTGTACGCAGATATGTAAATTTAAGCGCTCGGCAGCTGTGTCCTGTAACCGTGTGTGCGTGTTTGTGTGTGTGTGTGTGTGTGTGTGTGTGTGTGTGCCTTTTAGTTCTTGGCAGCATTTCCAGAGAGGAGAGAGAGAGGCACGGCTTTTTGGGGAATGGAAGGACGGTGCAGAGCAAAACAAATTGTTGCTGCTTTCATTTGATTATCACACTGCAAAAACTGAAATCTAAGTAAGATTAAATATCTCAAATAAGGGTGATATTTGTTTATTTTCTGTCTGATAAGATCATTCTTCTCACTAAGCAGATTTTATGTCAGAGTGTTTTACTTGTTTTAAGGGTTTTGGTTAGAGATGTTTGATATATCGGCCGATAAATGCTTTAAAATGTAATATCGGAAATGATCGGTATCTGTTTTTTTATTATCGGTATCGTTTATTTATTTAATTTTTTTTATTTTTTATTAAATCAACATAAAAAACACAAGATACACTTACAATTAGTGCACCAATCCAAAAAACCTCCCTCCCCCATTTCCACTCATTCACACAAAAAGGTTGTTTCTTTCTGTTATTAATATTCTGGTTCCTACATTATATATCAATATATATCAATACAGTCTGCAAGGGATACAGTCCGTAAGCACACATGAATGTGCGTGCTGCTGGTCCACTAATAGTACTAACCTTTAACAGTTAATTTGACTCATTTTCATTAATTACTAGTCATATTGTTTTACTTACTTTTTTATTCAAATAAAATGTTTTACTTTTTTTTTATTTAAAAAAAAAAAAAGACCTTAGCTTCACCATACCTGGTTGTCCAAATTAGGCATAATAATGTGTTAATTCCACGACTGTATATATCGGTATCGGTAATTAAGAGTTGGACAATATCGGAATATCGGATATCGGCAAAAAGCCATTATCGGACATCCCTAGTTTTGGTCCTAAATGATCTCAGTAAGATATTACAGCTGATTGCTGAGATTTGATGACCTATATTGAGTAAAACATGCTTGAAACTAGAATATCCACTGATGCAAAGCTGTGTCATCAACACTCACAAGTATAAAAGTACTTTTTTAAAGTAATAATTTCTTATTTGAAGCATGAAAAAAAAAAAAATCATGACTTTGACACAATTGTGTTTCATTATTAAAACAGATGACAGCCAAATGGACTTTGCTCTTTTATTTTCAATGAAACAATAGAAAATACGCACTCATATAGTAGTACAGTTGTTATTAGTGAGAATATACTTATTTTAAGGTATTTTTGGGTTCATTGAGGTTAGCTAATTTTACTTGTTTTGGAAAGTCTTGACGAGCCATATTTTCTTGTTCTATTGGCAGATAATTTTGCTTAGTTCAAATAAAATACACCTAATTTTTGTATTTTTTATTCTTGTCAGATCAGACGAGCGGCCTGCAGATGAGAAAAAAAAATAAAACAAGAAAAAATAAGAAGGGCCGATTTCGAATGCTGACTTCGAGTGTTTGTGAGGGTCTGGGCGGGGGGGGGGGGGGGGGGGGTGGAAGGTCAGGTCTAAGATCAAAACCTTCAATGGGAGTGAACTTAGTTGTGAGGTGCGGACATGAGGGACATGTGAAATCCACTCTCACATCCTAATGATGTTTTCTTTAGGACGGAAACATCTAAACATGTCCACTGGCCAAGTAATGTGACCCAGCATGGGGTCGCCGTCTGGTCACCGCGGGGAAAGCTCATGTTTCACACACTTTTTGGTTGGGTTGACGTTTTATTTCCATCGTGTATGCGAGTACACGCGATGCATCATAGTGTTTGTGTTTCTATCTCACGATCTGCTTTTATCATCAATATGAATGCTACAATTCTACTTAATGGACAATAAACAAATGTCGTTGACATTTGATCATTTTTGCTTGTTATATGTATTTTTTATGTTTTATTAAACATTACATCTCTTAAGTTTGGAAATATCCTTTTTACATTTCACAGCCATTTTATAATGTATCCTTATTATGTTGTAATAAGTAATATTGTATTTTTTTACAAACCTCAAAAAGGGTGAAGTTGGCACGTTGTGTAAATCGTAAATAAAAACAATGATTTGCAAATCCTTTTCAACCTATATTTAATTGAATAGACTGCAAAGACAAGATATTTAACGTTTGAACTGGAAAACTTTGTTATTTTTTGCAAATATTAGCTCATTTGGAATTGAATGCCTGCAACTTGTTTCAAAAAAGCTGGCACGAGCGGCAAAAAAGACTGATAAAGTTGAGGAATGCTCATCAAACACTTATTTGGAACATCCCACAGGTGAACAGGCAAATTGGGAACAGGTGGGTGCCATGATTGGCTATAAAAGCAGCTTCCATGAAATGCTCAGTCATTCACAAAGAAGGATGGGGCGAGGGTCACTACTTTGTGAACAAACGCGTGAGCAAATTGTCGAACAGTTTCAGAACAACATTTCTCAACCAGCTATTGCAAGGAATTTAGGGATTTCACCATCTACGCTCCGTAATATCATCAAAAGGTTCCGAGAATCTGGAGAAATCACTGCACCTAAGCGATGATATTATGGACCTTCGATCCCTCAGGCTGCATCAAAAAGCATCATCAGTGTGTAAAGGATATCACCACATGGGCTCAGGAACACTTCAGAAAACCACTGTCAGTAACTACAGTTCGTCGCTACATCTATAAGTGCAAGTTAAAACTCTACTATGCAAAGCGAAAGTCATTTATCAACAACACCCGGAAACGCCTCCGGCTTCGCTGGGCCTGAGCTCATCTAGGATGGGCTGATGCAAAGTGGAAAAGTGTTCTGTGGTCTGACGAGTCCACATTTCAAATTTTTTTTGGAAACTGTGGACGTTGTGTCCTCCGGAACAAAGAGGAAAAGAACCATCCAGAATGTTATAGGCGCAAAGTTGAAAAGCCAGCATCTGTGATGGTATGGGGGTGTATTAGTGCCCAAGGCATGGGTAACTTACACATCTGTGAAGGCACCATTAATGCTGAAAGGTACATACAGGTTTTGGAGCAACATATGTTGCTATCCAAGCAACGTCTTTTTCATGGACGCCCCTGCTTATTTCAGCAAGGCAATGCCAAGCCACGTGTTGCAACAGCGTAGCTTCGTAGTAAAAGAGTGCGGGTACTAGACTGGCCTGCCTTTAGTCCAGACCTGGACTGTGTGGTGCATTATGAAGCGTAAAATACCACAACGGAGACCCCCGGACTGTTGAACAACTTAAGCTGTACATCAAGCAAGAATGGGAAAGAAAGCTTCAAAAATTGGTCTCCTCAGTTCCCAAACATTACTGAGTGTTGTTAAAAGGAAAGGCCATGTAACACAGTGGTAAAAATGCCCCTGTGCCAACTTTTTTGCAATGTGTTGCTGCCATTGAATTCTAAGTTAATGATTACTTGCACACACAAAAAACAAGTTTGTCAGTTCGAACATTAAATATCTTGTCTTTGCAGTCTGTTCAATTGAATATAAGTTGAAAAGGATTAGCAAATCATTGTATTCTGTTTTTATTTACAAATTACGTAACATGCTAACTTTGAGGTTTGTACTTGAAAACAGAAAACATTTATGTATTTAAAAAAAAAAAGTATTTAAAATTTCAAGTAGGTTTGTATACCAGTATCAATAAAGTACGGTGGTACGAATTACATTTAAAAAAATAACTATACTGCCTTTGAAAAACTACTTGGTATTGGATCCATAGCCAAATTTGTAGTATCTCCCAAAACGTATGTAAAATATCCAAACAATAAAATCATAAGTGCTTATTATATTTTAACAGAAGTGAAGATAGAACATGTTAAAAGATCAAGTAACCAGATATTAACAGTACATTAACAAGTAGATTAATGGTCCATCCATACATTTCCTACTGCTTGTCCTTCATATTTTGACAAAATAATACAATAGGACACAATGTGTCACCGCATTCGTCAGCAGCCAAATTAGGAACCCCATAACCTCTTTGCTTACTTACTACTAAAATAAAAGTTGTCCAGTACGTTTACTATGCTATTTAATGACAACAATGTTCTTTGATTGCAATAAAAACACATGTTTAATGTATCGTAACATTTTCTGTTAAAATAAAGCCAATAATACACATTATTTGTGGTCCCCTTTATTTCAAAAAGTATCTAAAAACATGTTGGTACCGGTACCAAAATATTGTTAATTTGAAGACACATGTTTAACATTGGACAACTATGTTGAGATTTATTATCCTTATAATAAAAAACTGAAAATGTCTTCATTCAAGTGTTTGTTATTGAGGGGTGAGTGTGATTTGTTAAAAATAAATTAATTTATTTTGTAATATAGATTTTTTTCAAAATGATGGTAAAAAATATAATATTAACAATATTATCTTTTTTTTCACAAGAAGTAAAAAAAAAAAAGTTTATAATAGATACTGTACATGTATTTGAATTACAATAAAAAATAAATGTATATTTCTAATAATATTGATAAGTGCTAATGCTAATAATAATTTAATAATATAAAAAAAAAATTTTTTAATAACATTCTTTAAAGGCAACATGTATTTTTATACCTGTTACAATACACCATGTATTTATAATAACGACAGCAAATTATAACAAATGCAATAATATTAATACATCATAACATTGTTAGTAATAACACGGGTCTCTAAATTTTGTGGCTTTTTTAAAATAATTTTTTGCATTCACACAAAAACAAATTTAAAAACATTGCAAACACGTAATAAATAAAAAGCTTCTAAATAATTTGGAGATACATGTTTAATGTCGGACAGCCATGATATGGTTTATTGTTAATACTGTGATCATCATAATACATAATTTTTTAAAAGTAAAAACTTTTCACTAAATTAAAAGATCATATAAATTGGAGATAAATATTTGACAACATTATATGATTTATTAATATTATTGCCTTATTAATATTATTTCTACTCGGCCGTAGAAAATGGATGAATGTATTAGTTAGAATTTGCTGTCATTATTCCTATAAATAACATTGAGTATTTTATACAAATATATTTAACTATAAATTGCCAACTCAGATGACAAACCAGTTGCGATCGATTGAATAAGTAAATTGGCATGTTTTTTTAATAAAAAAAAACAAACATTAATTACATTTTTAAATGATCTTAAATTTACTTTTATCAGGAGCACCTATCAATAACATGAAAAGCATTTTCAGTGTAATAATATTTTGCAATATTTTGTAAAAAAAAAAAATGCTTTTAATGTTATAATTCCTACTATCATTTAAAAAATAATGAAAAAAAAAAATCCTTTTTTCCCCAAATCCTACCATGCCCTCAATAAAAAAACACTTAAATGAAGACATGTACTGGTTTTATTTTAGAGACATTTGTCTTTAAGAAGAGGTCAAAAATGAGTCGTCATAGAAGCAAAGTATAAACAATGGAAAAAATGAGCAGTGTGGTGACGCACGAGTACGGGGTGTGTCTCAAGAGCAGTAATTTATTGCATTTTCATTTTGGAGGCAGAATGGCTCTCATTAAGTGTTTCTATAAAGTAATTTTAAGGCCCCTTCTACACTAAGGTTATCCAGGGTAAATCCCACCTAACCTTATTCTTGTCCACACACACACACAATGCTCGTTTAAGACCCCCCCCCCCTCCCCTCTGTCAGCTGGCGCAACGCAACTTAATACGCATGCGCGGGAAATGTGCACGTCATAGTCACCTCCAGTGTTGCTCTGTGTGCAAGTTCTTAAATTTAACTTATCTGAATAATATCCAGTGTTGTGGTATTTCAATTAACTGGAATCCAGTGTGCTGTGGGGCCCTATTGTAGTGAATCACACCTGAGCCATCATAAATTCATCAAATCTTTAATAAACACGTGAAAGTACACAATGTGATAAAAGACATTTGACATCAATCAATCTAGGGATGTAGATATCTGGTCAGGACACTCCTCACTCTTTTGCCTTCACCTTCGTTGTCCATTCGTTTTTGGTGACTTTATATACTCTGGACCTAGACGTTACATGGCGGACAATAACTGATACAGTCTGCTTTGTCAGTCCAAAAGCATTCACCGTTTTCCCTAGTTAGTCTTCCCTCGAAGTCAAGGTAATACAAAGCACACGCTACCTATTTTATCACATCCCCGGTAGCCCGCATTCTCGTTGACTCTCATTCGACAAATGGACAAAGTTTTTAGTAGAATCACAGCTGACCTGGACATTAGAAAGTTCTCTTGCCGTCTGAGAAGTGTTGTATCCCAAATAGCTGCAATCGCTTTCTCTTTGTCATGTTCTGTGGTCTGGATTTTGTTTAGTTATGTTCTGTTTGTTTAAAAACTCCACTAGTTCCTGTTTTTACGCTCCCTTGTTTGGTCACCATGACAACTGATTAGTTTCACCTGTCCTCATGTGACTCACGCACCTGTTTCAATCATGACATAATTATTTAAGCCTGTTTTGCCAGTGAGTTGTCCTGGCGACATTACTCTGTTCTTGCTCTTTTCAGAATAGTTCCATGCCAGTATTCTTGTTCCTAGTTCATGCTGCTCTGCTCATGTCACAGTAAGTGTTGTTTGTCAAAGTGATAGTTTTGTTTCCTTAGCCAAGTTGTGCCTCCGCTGTGAGCACTTTTTGTTTGTAGCCTTTATAGAAAGATTCAATCATGTTTTTACCTGCAAGCCTTGTCCGGTCAAGTCGGTTTGCGTCTCGGGAAAACAATCCTCGCAGTAATTTGTGAAAAAGTCCACGTCACGACACTCTCAAGGTATTCATGTGTGATTTCCACAAGCGTCTGTACATGTAGAAGAAGGAGAAACACGGGCATGTCTGGATGACTCGCCTCCATCTTTCCAGTGGTTAGCTCCGAGTTACCAAACCGTTTTATTATGAAGCCGGCTGTGGCGCGTTCTTTCTGACGTCACTTCCTCTCCGAACTCAGTTTGTAAACGATCAATGAGTCCATACAAAGCTAAGCGCCGGAGATTCAAGAAATAGACGGCGCACTTGCCCGTGTAAAAAAATGGTCAGAGGAGGGGGACCTAAACGCTGGTTTAGTGTGGCTGAAACGGGGCTTTGGCTAAATAATTATTCGTTTAAGGGGTGGCCTAGTGGTTAGAGTGTCCGCCCTGAGATCGGTAGGTTGTGAGTTCAAAACCCCGGCCGAGTCATACCAAAGACTATAAAAATGGGACCCATTACCTCCCTGCTTGGCACTCAGCATCAAGGGTTGGAATTGGGGGTTAAATCACCAAAAATTATTCCCGGGCGTGGCCACCGCTGCTGCTCACTGCTCCCCTCACCTCCCAGGGGGTGATTCAAATGCAGAGAATAATTTCGCCACACCTAGTGTGTGTGTGACAATCACTGGTACTTTAACTTTAACTTAACTTATCCGGCTTAGTGTAGACATAGCCTGAAACATTCCTTTTTACTTATCACGCCGTGTCTTCACCTCCGCGTGGTGGTATCATTACGCCTACTTTGTTGTCGATAGGACTGTGATTATTATCAATGGCACCTCCTCGCCATCAACATCCTCCTGATGACGGCTGCTTGATCATCAGCTAATCGCTTCCAATAACTTTAAAGTCTTTCTGCTGTATTATAGCGAATGGGACATTTTTGGGGGGGGGGGTGGGCAATTTGCCTAAACGGGTGTGATGTCACCTTTCTGCCCCGCCCCTCCCACCACTCAAGCCGCCTCGGGGGACAGACAGGGGAAAATTAGAGGGCGACTTTCACATAAAAGACGAAGGCTGCTTTCGAAATGAGTCAGGTAGTGCGAAGGAAAACATATCGCCGAGCCGCAGGTGGCAAATTCATTTTTAACGGCGCAAAAACAAATGTGGCTGGCCAGAAAGACGTCTCCCGGCTGGCGGGTCGGGCCGCAATAAAGCTGCGCAGGAAAGAAGATTAAAGAACAAGCTTTAAAATGAAAAAAAGGTCAGCCACCGCCCACTGCTGATGTGCGTGCAAGGTGCTTGTCTTTAGAAATGAAAAGTCCACCACACAGCGGCCATGTTTACCCGAGTCTTTTATATTAAGTGGCCTTTTCTGCTCCTCCTCGCCATCCTTCACCTCCCGCATTTAATGAGCGCTGTCCCGACGATGATTACATGTTTACTTTGGAAAAGCGGCTTACTGCAGCTGAGGAGCCGAGCTCTCAAAGAGGAGCCTTCTTGAACAGAGTTTGAAGGCGATAGGTGGACGGAAAGCTGTGTCAAAATAATAAGGGGTAAAACTGCTGTTCCAAAACACCATTGAAACTAATCAAAATAAAAAAAAGTGCCAACATTTTAACAGGTAACAAGCCTCTGATAGGGTCATTTTATGATTGTTTCCTACATTTAAAACACTTCCTGGTGGTCTACATCAGTGGTCCCCAACCACCGGTCCGTGACGCATTAGCTACCAGGCCGCAGAGAAACATGAAATCATTTATAAAGGACTGTGTGAGGAGGCGTGGCCTGCAGCCCTGCAGGGTGCGCCGGGGCCGGCTCCGAGATCGGCGACAGGTGCGTAGATGGCCCACCTGGGCGCAGTTTTCTGATCACCTGTCACTCTACAAAAGGGCGGCAGTCGAGAAGGACGAGGTGGGAGAAGTTGGAGCTGATGAGAGAGAGAGAGAACCCGAGCACGAGCGAAAGCGAGAACGAGACGGAGACGGAGAAGCGGATGGCTGAAAAGCAACCCAAAGAGCGGGACTGTCACCAGAGGCGAGTGCTGAACAGCAGAAGGGCAAGAAAAGAAGAGTTTATTGAAAAATAAATAAAAACTCAAAACTGCCACGCCTGTCATGTCCGTTATTGGTGGGTCGAGGAACCCGGAAGTGAAAGACCTCCACAAACTGCACTTTGGCCTGTCCCACTAGACCAGGGTTCGGCAACCCAAAATGTTGAAAGAGCCATATTGGACCAAAAATACAAAAACAAATCTGTCTGGAGCCGCAAAAAAATAAAAGCCATATTACATGTGTCATGAGATATAAATGTAATTAAGAGGACTTAAAGGAAACTAAATGAGCTCAAATAAAGCTACAAATGAGGCATATGCAATATGTACATATAGCTAGCCTAAATAGCATGTTAGCATCGATTAGCTTGCAGTCACGCAGTGACCAAATATGTCTGATTAGCACTCCACACAAGTCAATAACATCAACAAAACTCACCTTTGTGCACTCATGCCCAACGTTAAAAGTGTGGTGGACAAAATGAGGCAGAAAAAGTGGCATAAAACACGTCCTAGAAAGTCGGAGAAAGTTATACATGGAAACAAACTATACGGCGAGTTCAAGGACCGCCAAAATTAGTAGGACAAAACGGCGCTCGCCAAATACTCGAATCAGTGAAGCATGTTTAATATAAACAGTGTGATTTATAACAATTAGCGAGGTTTATGTCATGTTTGTCCTCCCACAGAAAACATTCTGAAACAAAAAAATTGATTTTTTTTCCCCTCATCTTTTTCCATTCTTCATACATTTTTGAAAAATCTCCAGAGAGCCACTAGGGCGGCGCTAAAGAGCCGCATGCGGCTCTAGAGCCGCGGGTTGCCGACCCCCGCACTAGACAAACCAATGAGCTGGTTTATAGATGTACAATAAAACTACTCATATGTGTGACATGATACAATGCACATTCATGAACATACAAAAATATAAATGTGACAGAGTGTAGCCAAAGGCTGACTTCTATCTGCATCTCATTGCAAAGAAACAAGCTCCCACTAATTCAGCGTTATAGTGACTTGTATTTTCCATGCGCTCATTTTTCCCTGAAAATAATGCCGACATTAAACCGGTCCGTGGTGAAAAAAAAGGTTGGGGACCACTGGTCTACATAACATGCAATGGCGGTTCTTTGGTCAAAAATGTTGCATAGGTTACGTGGTAGAGACCATCGGCAAGACGCTTTCTGAGCGTCTTTTCATGATGCACCGTCTTATTCACGTGGCTTCACTTGGACTGCGTCTTCTCCCCGCCATCTTTGTTGTAGTTTTCGGTCGACTGGGGGATATAAACTTGAACTATACGCTACTTTGTACTGGACTTTTGACAAGAACAAGAAAGTTTGATCATATTACGCCTATACTGTATACATCTATATACATACACTACCGTTCAAAAGTTTGGGGTCACATTGAAATGTCCTTATTTTTGAAGGAAAAGCACTGTACTTTTCAATGAAGATAACTTTAAACTAGTCTTAACTTTAAAGAAATACACTCTATACATTGCTAATGTGGTAAATGACTATTCTAGCTGCAAATGTCTGGTTTTTGGTGCAATATCTACATAGGTGTATAGAGGCCCATTTCCAGCAACTATCACTCCAGTGTTAATGGTACAATGTGTTTGCTCATTGGCTCAGAAGGCTAATTGATGATTAGAAAACCCTTGTGCAATCATGTTCACACATCTGAAAACAGTTTAGCTCGTTACAGAAGCTACAAAACTGACCTTCCTTTGAGCAGATTGAGTTTCTGGAGCATCACATTTGTGGGGTCAATTAAATGCTCAAAATGGCCAGAAAAAGAGAACTTTCATCTGAAACTCGACAGTCTATTCTTGTTCTTAGAAATGAAGGCTATTCCACAAAATTGTTTGGGTGACCCCAAACTTTTGAACGGTAGTGTATATACCTATATACCCTGTATACTGTATACCTATACCAGCTCATCTGCACTGGCTTCCTGTGCACTTAAGATGCGACTTGAAGATTTGACCACTTACGCATAAAATACTAAACGGTCTAGCTCCATTCTATCTAGCTGATTGCATTGTACCATATCTCCTGGCAAGAAATCTGTGTTCTAAGACCCTGTCTACACTAAGCCGGATAACCCTTTAAACGAATAATTATTTAGCCTAAGCCCCGTTTCAGCCACACTAAACTATTGTTGAGAATAGAATAGAATAGAATAGAATAGAATAGAAAGTACTTTATTGATCCCTGGGGGAAATTCAGCACCACAGTTCGCTCACAATAGACAATAAATACTATACAGAATTATTCACATGTGCACATATGCATTATACAGTCTGATGGCTGTCGGTATGATTTTCATGGATAAATGTCCGCCATTGAAACATTGTTTTAACACATTCTGCGGCCCGCGGGCCACATCCGGCCCTTTGTGCGTCCCTGTCCGGCCCGCTTGAGGCCAATCATAAATTACAAAATAAATTTAAAAAAGTATCTATGTCGAGTGTGCAATACAACGGTGCTGCTTTTGTTTTGAAAAGCGTTATTTGTATTACTTCCGTGTGAACGTATGCACGTGCGTGATTGTGAGTGAATTCTGTGAACAGCTGCAATCACAAATGACAAAATAAAGTTGAAAAAACATCTATGTCGTGCGCGCAATACAACTGTGCTGTTTTTATTTTGAAAAATGTTATTTATGGGCGTATGTCCGTGTGTAACCTGCGAGTGAAGGTGCACAGCGACAAGTGATGCACGGTTTACACCCGAGACGCTAAAAAGAGAAAAGTTGATGAGGAATGGCGTGTTTTCAAAAAGACATGGACTGCCAAGCAACGTTCCCTCTAAGGTGCGTGCCTGCGCAATTGCGCACTGCTCAAGTGTCCTCTGCGCACAGCAAATATATGCCGCGCACCAAATCAAATCCCATCTGAATTCTAAACAAAATAAACACATTTATTCTGTGTAATTTTGCAATGCAACTTTGAGTGACAGTAACAACAAGCGGCCCTAACGGTGTTCGTCAACACCGTTCAATTGAACACCGTTCAATTATTGTAACGTCTATCGAGATGCTTCGCGGCCAGGAATTATATCGATCACTTTATTGAGCAAAACTGTTTATATTCGGCCATAACCACACCAAAAACATGAGTAAAACACTTCTATCTCGAAAAACTAGTCATTTTCTGCCGTACAAACCAGGCCAAAACCAACTTAATAATAATAATAATAATACCTGGGATTTATATAGCGCTTTTCTAAGCACCCAAAGTCGCTTTACATGTTAAAAACCCATCATTCATTCACGCCTGGTGGTGGTAAGCTACTTTCGTAGCCACAGCTGCCCTGGGGTAGACTGACGGAAGCGTGGCTGCCAATTTGCGCCTACGGCCCCTCCGACCACCACCTGTCATTCATTCAACATTCATTCACCGGTGTGAGCGGCACCGGGGGCAAGGGTGAAGTGTCCTGCCCAAGGACACAACGGCATGGTAAGAGGCGGGGAGCGAACCTGCAACCCTCAGGTTTCTGACACGGGCGCTCTACCCACTACGCCATGCCGCCCCTACTTGTAATCTGTCACCAACACACATACCACTAAACCACTGGTGCGTTTATGGCCACACAAAAAGTCGGACAACTCAAACACCACACCAAGTTACACTATGACTCCTCAGTCATACGTGTGCTTATTTTACTGTCATTTATTATTAATGTTAATTTATTGATATTAATCATGGAATGCTGTTACTAGAGAAAGTTACAGGAATGCACACTTCATCCTTTGCTTCCATTTCATTGTGCAACATGAGGATGTTTAAGGGGAACTAAATGTGATCTCTAAAAGGGGTACACATGATTTCCAAAGCAGTGCTTTTGGTATAAAGTTAAGTTAGGTTAAATGAAAGTATTATTATTATTATTAATTATTATTATTATTATTTATCTTACGGTATACACTACCGTTCAAAAGTTTGGGGTCACATTGAAATGTCCTTATTTTTGAAGGAAAAGCACTGTACTTTTCAATGAAGATAACTTTAAACTAGTCTTAACTTTAAAGAAATACACTCTATACATTGCTAATGTGGTAAATGACTATTCTAGCTGCAAATGTCTGGTTTTTGGTGCAATATCTACATAGGTGTAGATTTCCAGCAACTATCACTCCAGTGTTCTAATGGTACAATGTGTTTGCTCATTGGCTCAGAAGGCTAATTGATGATTAGAAAACCCTTGTGCAATCATGTTCACACATCTGAAAACAGTTTAGCTCGTTACAGAAGCTACAAAACTGACCTTCCTTTGAGCAGATTGACTTTCTGGAGCATCACATTTGTGGGGTCAATTAAACGCTCAAAATGGCCAGAAAAAGAGAACTTTCATCTGAAACTCGACAGTCTATTTTTGTTCTTAGAAATGAAGGCTATTCCACAAAATTGTTTGGGTGACCCCAAACTTTTGAACGGTAGTGTATATCAAAAATATTATTGAGCAAAATTTAATTGAAATATTGTCGATGTGGCCCTCCAGCAGTGCTCGGGTTGCTCATGCGGCCCCCGGTAAAAATTAATTGCCCACCCCTGTTTTAACATCTTTGGCTTGACACATTCTGCTTCTCCCTCACACTCACTTTCTTTACTCCCATGGTTGAAAAGAACAACGTTATGTTGATCTCTAGCTTTAAGCTAATGCTAGCAATCAATCAATCAATCAATCAATCAATCAATCAATCAATCAATCAATCAATGTTTACTTATATAGCCCTAAATCACGAGTGTCTCAAAGGGCTGCACAAGCCACAACGAGTGGCAAGTAAGACCGGATGTTTGGTTCAGATCTTCGTTGTGACATTCCTCACGCAAACTATAGCGGCGGGGAGGCTCGTAACCCAAACTATTGCTCGCGATATGGAGCCGAGAGACAGCTGGAATCCCAACGCACCACCGCATTCACAAAAATATCATTTTCCATATGTTTTTGAGAGCCCTTGTCCGAGCGTGGCCAAGTAAAGTTATTTTCCCTTGACACGGCATTCGCAGACGGCTTCTCTATGTTGCCTAGCGACGCCTATTAATCTCTCTATGGCCGCCGGTGAATAGAAGGTCCAGCTCTGGCACGTCAAAGGTGGTCATTGTACACCCAATCGACACCCTCGTTTCGCATGACATCTTATTACAGCAGAATGCGAGGTTACGAGCAAAACACGCGCTCCTGTCATGCTTTGACTTGCTGACACTTTTTTTGTGCAAGCGGAGGCAGGGCGCGACCTGTAAGTGTTCGCCGCGTCCTAATCTTTCGGGAATTCGCAACGGTTAATCACCTCGGCTTTAACACTCGATAATGAGGGGAAATGCTAGACAGGAAGAGGCAGTGATGTAAATAAAAGCACCAGAAAAAACAAAAAAAAATGTTAAAACTATGGAATATGACAGACTCAGATGATTGCCGATTTTGTTGTCACACTGCAAAAACTGAAATATAAGTAAGATTAAATATCTCAAATAAGGGTGATATTTGCTTATTTTCTGTCTGATAAGATAATTCTTCTCACTAAGCAAATTTTATGTTAGAGTGTTTTACTTGTTTTACTAGTTTTGTTCCTAAATCAGGGGTCACCAACGCGGTGCCCGCGGGCACCAGGTAGCCCGTAAGGACCAGATGAGTAGCCCGCTGGCCTGTTCTAAAAATAGCTCAAATAGCAGCACTTACCAGTGAGCTGCCTCTATTTTTTAAATTGTATTTATTTACTAGCAAGCTGGTCTTGCTTTGATCAACATTTTTAATTCTAAGAGAGACAAAACTCAAATAGAATTCGAAAATCCAAGAAAATATTTTAAAGACTTGGTCTTCACTAACTGACAAAGGAACAGATAACAGATTTGGTGTCCAGTTCAAAGTGTGACATGATATATTTAAAAATTGGAGCGTTGACTTTTGTATTTTACATGAGTTAGTATTTGTACAAACATGGTGCAAAGTAATTCATGATGTGTTAAAAAAATGTTAGTGGCTAGCTAGTTAAAATGGGATATTGTGATTTCACAAGACTGTCTTAGAAGTGATCATTTGAAAATGTTCAATTTGAAAAATGTGCACTTAGAGAAAATATAAAAATAAAGTTTTGCATATTGATATTTATCTGTTTCTATATATATTTATTGTGAGAAATCATTAAGATGATCAGTGTTTCCACAAAGATAAATATCATTAATTATTAATAATAACATGGAGTTAAAGGTAAATTGAGCAAATTGGCTATTTCTGGCAATTTATTTAAGTGTGTATCAAACTGGTAGCCCTTCGCATTAATCAGTACCCAAGAAGTAGCTCTTGGTTTCAAAAAGGTTGGTGACCCCTGTCCTAAATGATCTCAGTAAGATATTACAGCTTGTTGCTAAAATTTGATTACCTATATTGAGTAAAACATCCTTGAAACTAGAATATCAACTGTTGCAAAGCTGTGTCATTAACACTCACAAGTATAAAACTACTTTTTTAAAGTAATAATTTCTTATATCAAGCATGTAAAAAAAAAAAAACCTGACTTTGACACAATTGTGTTTCATAATTAAAACAGATGACAGCCAAATGGACTTTGCTGTTTTATTTTCAATGAAACAATAGAAAATACGTACTCATGTAGTAGTACAGTTGTTATTAGTGAGAATATACTTGTTTTAAGGTATTTTTGGGTTCATTGAGGTTAGCTCATTTTACTTGTTTTGGAAAGTCTTGACAAGCCAAATGTTCTTGTTCTATTGGCAGATAATTTTGCTTAGTTCAAATAAAATACCCCTAATTTTTGTATTTTTTGTTCTTGTTTTTTAACACTGACTTTTTGCAGTGCAGGAGTCTGAATCCACCCTGCATTTGTTTTGGTATTGTCATATTGTGTCTTCATTTGGGTGGAAGTTGAAAACATGTGTTTAAGGATTGGTTTGTTTATGAAGCTTGATGTGGTTTCTGTTATTTTAGGAGAGTTCATTGACAGTCATGATTTAGTCAATTTAATTATAGTGCTCTGTAACAGGTTTATTTTTAAGGCCAAAAACAGATATTCACTTAATATTACTTTCTTCAAAACATTTATTCAGTATTTTTTAACTTTAGAAAGTTATATGGTTGAAAACGATAATGATGCCAAAAAACATAAAAAAAGATGGGAAGTCCTCAAAGGCTTATTTTGAAAATGTAATTTTGTTTATAGATTATATGCAATCTGTTGTTTTGTTCCCTAATTTGAGTGTACATAAATGAAGGTGTGTGTTGCTGAGTCCGACTTGGACATAATCTGGACTGTACATAAATGCTTATTTTGAAAATTTAATTTTGTTTATAGATTACCGTACTTTTCGGACTATAAATCGCAGTTTTTTTCATAGTGTGAATATACTCAGGAGTGACTTATGTGTGAAATTATTAACGCATTACCGTAAAATATCAAATAATATTATTTAGCTCATTCACGTAAGAGACTAGACGTATAAGATTTCATGGGATTTAGCGATTAGGAGTGACAGATTGTTTGGTAAACGTATAGCATGTTCTATATGTTATAGTTATTTGAATGACTCTTACCATAATATGTTACGTTAACATACCAGGCACGTTCTCAGTTGGTTATTTATGCCTCATATAACGTACACTTATTCAGCCTGTTGTTCACTATTCTTTATTTATTTAAAATTGCCTTTCAAATGACTGTTCTTGGTGTTGGGTTTATCAAATAAATTTCCCCAAAAAATGTGACTTATACTCCAGTGCGACTTATATGTTTTTTCCCTTCTTTATTATGCATTTTCGGCCGGTGCGACTTATACTCCGGGGCGACTTATACTCCGAAAAATACGGTATATGCAATCTGTTGTGTTCCCTAATTTTCAGTGTAAATAAATTAAAGTTTGTGTTGCTGGACATAATCTGAAATGGACCTGGTTTTAAGAACCCTTTAAACCAGGGGTCCCCAAACTACGGCCCACGGGAAGTCCCAAGTATTAAATAAAAAATAAAAAATAAATAAAAATAAATAAAAATAAATAAAAATAAATAAAAATAAATAAAAATAAATAAAAAAATAACAAAAATTTAAAAAAATTCTGTCTTTTCTTATCCACTTTGTACCGCTTGCTACTCACGGTGTCTCCTAGTCGCTCAGGCAAATCATATTGTCTAAAAATGCATTTTCTCATCGATAACGTGACATCATCGATAACATGAAATCATCGCGTGCGCGGAAAGTGCGCTATATACTGTATATCTAATATACTGTATATATATATATATATATATATATATATATATATATATATATATATATATATATATATATATATATATATATATATATATATATATACAGCCCGGCCCCCGGCCAAATTCTTTTAACCCAATGCGGCCCCCGAGTCAAAAAGTTTGGGGACCCCTGCTTTAAACAATCCAATTTCACAACCTGGTCTGGTGAAGATAAGGTCCTTTTTAAAAAAATAAAATAAAATAAGATAAATAAATAAAAAACATTTTCTTGAATAAAAAATAAAATAAAACAATATAAAAACAATTACATAAAAAATAGTAATTAATGCAAATGTTAGTGGACCAGCAGCACACACAATCATGTGTGCTTCAGGACTGTATCCCTTGCAGACTGTATTGTTCTATATTGTAGGAACCAGAAATTTAATAAATAACAGAAAGAAACAACCCTTTTGTGTGAATGAGGTTTTTTTTGGGTTGGTGCACTAATTGTAAGTGTATCTTGTGTTTTTTATGTTGATTTAATTAAAAAAAAGAAAGAAAAAGCACCAATTCCATGGCATTATTTTTACACAACAACATTGCGCAAGCCTGGGGGGCTCGTAGGTTTAAAAAGTGCAGATCTTGTATATTTGCGGATGTTTGCTTGTAAACCGCTACGGGTTTGAGTTACCTCATTTCCTCAAGGAACACAAATAAATACATCCTTGCATGAAGAGACGTTAGTTTCCAAATTCTCCCAGCACCCTCTGATCCCTATTGAACAGATAGCCCTTTTAGTCCTCGTAATGGCGGCTACTATCAGTGAGCCGCGAGCTCAGGAAGGACGATAGGAAGCCGGCTCCTTTATCTGCTCTGCTGAAAGTCTGCCATTGACACTGTGCACTTTAGAGGATGTGTCACTCAGTAGGAGGACTCATCTATCCCCCGTCATCTCCTCACGGACACTAACACTTGATGCCACTGACTTTATCGGGCAGGACGACCTTAAGAGTGAGGAAAAAACCTTGAAAAATATCAGTTCTAGGAATATATATGAAACAATTTACAAAACCCAAAACCAGTGAAGTTGGCATTTTGTGTAAATGGTAAATAAAAACAGAATACAATGATTTGCAATATAATTTTCCACCTATATTCAATTGAATAGACTGCAAAGACAAGATACTTAACGTTCGAACTGGAAAACTTTGTTATTTTTTGCAAATATCAGCTCATTTGGAATTTGATGCCTGCAACATGTTTGAAAAAAGCTGGCACAAGTGGCAAAAAAGACGGAGAAAGTTGAGGAATGCTCATCAAACACTTATTTGGAACATCCCACAGGTGAACAGGCTAATTGGGAACAGGTGGGTGCCATGATTGGGTATAAAAGCAGCTTCAATTAGATGCTCAGTCATTCACAAACAAGGATGGGGCGAGGGTCACCACTTTGTGAACAAATGCGTGAGCAAATTGTCGAACAGTTTAAGAACAACATTTCTCAACGAGCTATTGCAAGGAATTTAGGGATTTCACCATCTACGGTCCGTAATATCATCAAAAGGTTCAGAAAATCTGCAGAAATCACTTTACGTAAGCGATGATATTACGGACCTTCGATACCTCAGGCGGTACTGCATCAAAAAGCGACATCAGTGTGTAAAAGATATCACCAAATGGGCTCAGGAACACTTTTAAAAAAAATTTTATACCGTATTTTAAACTGCTAAACTGTACATTTTTATTTTTTATTTTAGCTAAGTACCGTGTAACTTGTTGAAGGGTGGACTAGCAAAGTACGATTTTCATTGTACAGCAAACTGTCTGTTTAACTGTGCATATGACAATAAACAATCTTGAATCTTCAGAAAACCACTGTCAATAACTACAGTTTGTCGCTCCATCTGTAAAAGTGCAAGTTAAAACTCTACTATGCAAAGCGAAAGTCATTTATCAACAACACCCAGAAACGCCGCCGGCTTCCCTGGGCCCGAGCTCAAGTTCAAAAGCCAGCATCCGTGATGGTATGGGGGTGTATTAGTGCCCAAGGCATGGGTAACTTACACATCTGTGAAGGCACCATTAAGGCTGAAAGATACATACCTGGTTTTCGTATATTGTCTCAGTTACGTACGGCCAAACATTCTGCATAGCAAACTAATTTGTTTGTAGTGTTTCTGCGGAATCGAGTGCCCAAACCAAAAAAAATCCCATGAGTACGGACTTGTTTGCCGCATGTAATGTTTGACCGTACGATAACTGAGACGGTATATTTTATGCGGTGTACGACAATCACTGTGTTTTAAGTGAAGCTGAAGAACTGACAGACAGACGGTACATCTCATACCAATCCAATATCCGCAACAACAAAAAAGCATACAGTATGTCCTTGCATTTAAAATATCTGATATAAACTAAGCTAAAAGCAGTCCTGCATAGTGTTTATTTGTCCAAAACTGGACAGCTAGTTAACATCCAAATGTCCTCCAATAAACACACATGGTTGGTCTTTTCTTGTATTTAAGTCAAGTCATTTACAACAGGTAAACATGGTAGGCTATAGGCTACTAGGTGATAGCAGCTCCACAACAGCTAAGCACACAATATCACACAAGCTAGACAGTAATAAGAGTCCTTAATTATCCAATATTGCAGTCTAAAACCTGACATTAGTCAATATAAACACGTATAGAATGATTGGAGTTGAATATTACTTACACAGAAAAAGTCTCTAAGGCAGAAGTCTATCAGAAAGTGTCCAGTAACAAATGTGTCTGGATCGTCAAATTTATTTAGATGGGCTCAGAAAAGTCAACAGGTGTCGTCAATCATAATGACACACATGAAGTTAAGAGGCCATGCCATGAAGCTAATTTGATTTGATTGTAACTTTTCTACATCACCAAAATTGATAATGTATGTTGCTGTATGTATACTTTTGACCCAGCAGATTTGGTCACATTTTCAGTAGACCCGTAATAAATTCATAAAAGAACCAAACTTCATGAATGTTTTTTGGGACAAAACAAGTATGTGCTCCAATCACTCTATCACAAAAAAATAAGAGTTGTAGAAATGATTTGGAACCATGACATCATGTCCTTCACAAGTGTTTGTAAACTTTTGACCACGACTGTAGGTCTCCTTGTGAATAGCAAGGAGGTATCTAGATATGTTAGGGTTGTATGCTTTTTGAATATGTTGCTGTTTTAGCAGGTTACTTCTAGACCTCCACCCCAGATCACACCTCACTCCTATCCACTTCTCCAAAGTGGGCTGGCTCAGGGTGGAGGACAGAGTAAAACAACTTGCACTGAGCCTAGTCCAAGGGTCTGCAACCCGCGGCTCTGGAGCCGCATGCGGCTCTTTCATGCCTCCGCCGTGGCTCCCTTTGGCTTTGAAACCGAATGTCAACAAATAATGGTTACTTGATTTAATATTCTTCATTTTATTTAGTTAGTTTATTTTAATTTAACAGTTGTTATTTTGGAGAGTTCTGGGATCTTGTCATATGAAAATAAAACACATTTTAATGTCTTGTCAAAGGAAGTGTAGGTCACAGCCCTTATGTGACATCTCTTTTGTATTGTATTGTTTTTAGCGGTCAACCTCTAGCAATGGACGGATCAAAAAAGAGAAACATTTTATTTACTTACATTTTTATTAATTTGCTTTCATTGATGACGAGGTTGTTGTTGTCCATTTTTAGTCAGATGAATATGCCGTAGTAGTAGCCTTGAGAAAAATGGAATGAGTTCCATCTATCCATTCTCTACCGCTTGTCCCTTTTGGGGTCTGATTTTTATTTTTTTTTATTCATTAATAAGGGAAGGAACAGAATTTTTTTTCTAATGTTCTAAATTATTAGGTGATTTGCTTCGTTATACCCAGAAATAAAATGCGAGTCGTTTTTGTCAAGTGTTTGATTTCATAAGTCCTATAGCACAAGTGTAAGGAAACTATAAGTGGTGTTATCGTCATATTAGGACTCGAACAGAGTTTGCGGCTCTAGGTGGGTAGGCTGAAGATTGCCGACCCCTGGCCTAGTCTATAAAATTTGCTACACCTCCCTGGTACCGAAGTACATGTCAAACTACTTCCATAACGTAAATGACCGCCATAACCGCAACACCAGGGGGAGCTCCACAAACCACGTTAAACCCAGATTCCGATCTAACAAAGGTCTTAACTCATTCTCCTTCTATGCCACATCAATATGGAATGCACTCCCAACAGGTGTAAAAGAAAGTGCATCTCTATCCTCCTTCAAAACCGGACTAAAAGAACACACCTCCAGTCAACTACAACCCTAGACTAACCCCCTCCCCCCACCACATCCCACCTCCCCGGATTGTAAATAATCAAATGTATATACTTGTTCTGATGCTTTCTGAGCTCACTATGTTCACTGCTCGCTGTACATATCCTACGAAGTGTGACCTACACTGTTACTATGTCCATTTCTCAGATGATAAAATTGTTGATGACTGAAGTATGCTGATAGCAACCCAACCTAACCCCCTCCACATCCCACCCCCCGATTGTAAATAATGTAAATAATTAAATGTATATACTCTGATGATTAACTTGTGTGATGACTGTATTATGCTGATAGTATATATTTGTACCATGAATTGATTAACGTGGACCCCGACTTAAACAAGTTGAAAAACGTATTCGGGTGTTACCATTTAGTGGTCAATTGTACGGAGTATGTACTGTACTGTGCAATCTACTAATAAAAGTTTCAATCAATTTCAATCAATCATATGGAGTAGAGACCAGACATGCCCATCCTTACTGCATACGCTATACTCACAACCTACGTCCGTTCATAGCCGTATCTCTTCTATTGCTGGACTTGACAATTACAAGGTCTTACATCTTACGTAAGCTGTAAGTATCCCTGGCTTTCTTTCAAATGGCCACTAAAATTGCAGTTAATTGGGATAATCCTCAAGCTTCCCACAGTTGAGCATCTGCAACTGACAGGAAGTGTAGCGAGCGCAAATTCTTGGTTGACAGGGAAGCGAGTCAAATCGGGAGGGCTGCTCTTATCTGCGGCATCCAACCGGACTCGCTTAAAGCGGACAATGCCTCCCCATCCGTGCTCCTTATCCGCCGAGAACGCCGCTTTTTTTCAGCCATCGGCCACTCGCACAAAAAAAGCCAATCAAGGCCAGCACCTTGTTTAAATTGACGGACAAAAGGCACTCGACCGGAGTCAGTTGGTGTTGCGGGATATCATTTGATTGCTGACAAGCGAGGGGGGAAAAAGGGGGGAGGGCGCTGGGGTTTTGAGGTCGCTCATCTTAGCAACCATAGCCAACAAGAAGCAATCTCATTGTAAACGCTGTGGCACTCGATTGTTGGATGAAGGGTGGCGGACAATGGAACAGCAGGCAGCGGCGGGCATGGCGAGGGCCCTCCCTGCAGCTCTCTACAGCAGTAATGACAGCCTAAGTGCCAACAGCAGGTGTCTGCCATTCAAGGCTTGGGCAGGTTAATAAAGTCCCACTCTCCCACACAAAAAAAGAAAACACACACACACCCCAGAGTCAATAAACAAGTACTTGTTCACACACTAAAGCTAATTGTCTTCTGCCTCCACCTGCAAGCCACTCCAACTGCCCCCCTTCACGTCCGTCACAACAGAAATGTTTTATTAAGATAATGCTTTGCCATCTATTTCCAATTAGGAAAGTGAAGGAAGTAATTCAAAAGTAACCATCACTCATTATGTACTCTAAACAACAAACCAACCAAACGAAAGATAAAATAGGGACTCTGATAGGGAATTGTTTTTTAAACCTGACTGTGTTTAGCCTTAACATTAGATCAGGGCATGCTTGTCTCTTAAAACAGTGTTTTTCAACAACTGTGAAACTGTGGGAGATTATGTAATTTCACCTAATTGGGTTAAAAATATTTTTGCAAACCGGTAATTATAATCTGCAAATGTGCCGTTGTTGAGTGTCTGTACTGTCTAGAGCTCGGCAGAGTAACCGTGTAATATTCTTCCATATCAGTAGGTGGCATCAGGTAGCTAATTGCTTTGTAGATGTCGGGAACACGGTTTGTCGTGATCACAATATGCGGGTAGGTAAAAAAGTATCTAACACTTAAACCAAAAATAAACAAAAGGCGAGGGCCGCTAAGAAAAGGCATTGAAGCTTAAAGATGGCGATGCAAAACGAAACTGAAACCGAACTGGCTGCAAAGCAAACAAAAACAGAATGCTGGACGACAGCAAAGACTTACAGCGTGTGGAGCAGACGGCGTCCACAAAGTACATCCGTACATGACATGACAATCAACAATGTCCCCACAAAGAAGGAAAGCGTCTGCACAACTTAAATAGTCTTGATTGCGAAAACAAAGCAGGTGTCGTTCAAGAAAGCCATGAAACTGCTACAGGAAAATACCAACAAAAGAGGAAAAGCCACCAAAATAGGAGCGCAAGACAAGGACTAAAACACTACACACCAAAAAACTCCAAATAAGTCACGGCGTGATGTGACAGGTCGTGACAGTACACCTACTTTGAGACAAGAGCTATGGTGATGCATGCTTGGTCATGGTTTGAATTCATGTCCAACAATTGCGAGAACGACTTTTTATTGTCAATATCGGCTACTGAGTTTAATTTTTTAATGTTTTCTGCTGGTGGTGTGCCTCAGAATTTTTTCAATGAAAAAAATGTGCCTTCGCTCAGAAAAGGTTGAAAAACACTGTCTTAAAAGACACACATGTGGTAAATTAAAAATGACAAACCACTTAGTCACTAGCTTAAGAGCTTTATTTACCTTGTCAGTCCAGATGTTTGTACTCTGCAATGTGTTTGCTCCTCTTACTGATGTATTTTTCTTAGGCGGAGACCAGTACCCTAGATCTGTTGACTTAATTTTTAGCTATTTATTTACCATTTCGAATGCACAAAAAAACCAAGCATATGTGTTTTTGTCTTACATAAGGATTGTGAATGATAAACAGCACATCTCATTCCAATTTTTGCGTATTTCCAGTACGACTGATCTGATAATGTGGTCAGAGTGCAGAAGCGTTACTACAGTGACGTAGAATCCACGGGAATTGCCGAAGATATTCGGAATAGAATATTTAAAATGGACAACTGAATTTGTAGCATTTTGTGATGTTTAGACGGTATTTTCACATACTTTGCGGATTGTAAATACAATTGGATATGGTTTAATGCAGTGGTTCTCAACCTTTTTTCAGTGATGTACCCCCTGTGAAATGTTTTTTAATTCAAGTACCCCCTAATCAGAGCAAAGCATTTTTGGTTGAAAAAAAGAGATAAAGAAGTAAAATACAGCACTATGTCATCAGTTTCTGGTTTATTGAATTGTACAACAGTGCAAAATATTGCTCATTTAATGTGGTCTTTCTTGAACTATTTGGAAAAAAAGATATACAAATAACTAAAAACTTGTTGAAAAATAAACAAGTGATTCAATTATAAATAAAGATTTCTACACATAGAAGTAATCATCAACTTAAAGTGCCCTCTTTGGGGATTGTAATAGAGATCCATCTGGATTCATGAACTTAATTCTAAACATTTCTTCACAAAAAAAGAAATCTTTAACATCAATATTTATGGAACATGTCCACAAAAAATCTAGCTGTCAACACTGAATATTGAATTGTTGCATTTCTTTTCACGGTTCTTTTTGACAGACATTTTTCAAAAATCTCACGTACCCCTTGGCATACCTTCAAGTACCCCCAGGGGTACGCGTACCCCCATTTGAGAACCACTGGTTTAATGGATACAATGAAACACAATTAAGCACATAAAGTCAACTTGTTTTTTACTCTACTGGTACTTTAACAATATGCAGCATGGAGCTCTATTATATTTTAGATATACGGTATGTATTGTGGTGAGGTATATGCTGGGGTACTGCTATGATGTCACAGTATTTGCAAAGATGATGCAGCTATCGCCACACACATTGGAAACACAACCGCACCTACGTTTTTTTATAGGTTAAAACCGTGCCGTAACGACCGCCGTCCAAACTGAACGGAACAGCTTGGTGGCTAAAGACATCCTAAAAAACCCCAGGACAAGGAAGTCTGTTCAAATTGCGAAATCCCACATGAAGCAAAAAGTAGGTCTTTGCGCGCATCATTTCTTGAATATGGCTCAGCCACCAAAGCTCTTGGTCAAACTTAAGAGAATATAAAGATAATTGCAGGGCTCTACTTTGCTGCTGGATGAACGTAAGTCGTGTTGCATGCAGCCCTGACCTCGCCACCACGTTACCCAATCAAACTCTTGCCTCCCTCTGCATCAAACGCTTTGCGTCGAAACTTTGAACAACAGGGAGTTTCATATTGTGGTTTGGGAAAATCCCCCAGATACTCCCTCTGATGTTGGAAGCTGTCAAATCTTATTTTAGGCTGGTATGGCACATTGGACATGTTGCGCGTTATGCCAATGTATCACAAACAATGTTGATGGAATGTCAGTGGATCCGAGTTTTTGAGGGTCCCTACTTTGTAAACAACGCAGAGAGGTGAAGTTAGTGGAAAAATATTGACAGGGAAAGGAGGAAGGAAAGGAAACCGCTACACCACAACTATTTTGAACACTGGTTCAGTGCGGTTGTGTTTAGGTGGTCAATAGGCAACAAGCTTAGTAAGTCAAAGGTACAACTGCAGTATATTAAAGGGTGCCACCCTACAAAAACCTAAGTAGGATTACATGTTTTCCAATCCGGGCACTACCCACACCAATGGTCACCGTCAAGATAATTATTGAACTTAGATTTGCACATTTCAGAGATCTACACTGCAATTTTTTAAAGGCCTACTGAAATGAATTTTTTTATTTAAACGGGAATAGCAGATCCATTCTATGTGTCATACTTGATCATTTCGCGATATTGCCATATTTTTGCTGAAAGGATTTAGTAGAGAAAATCGACGATAAAGTTCGCAACTTTTGCTCGCAGATAAAAAAAGCCTTGCCTGTACCGGAAGTACACAATTTTCCTTTGTTTACAATGGAGCGAGGGAGATTCGGAGCGACAAAGCGACGATTACCCCATTAATTTGAGCGAGGATGAAAGATTCGTAGATGAGGAACGTTACAGTGAAGGACTAGAGAGGCAGTGATGGACGTATCTTTTTTCGCTCTGACCGTAACTTAGGTACAAGCTGGCTCATTGGATTCCACACGCTCTCCTTTTTCTATTGTGGATCACGGATTTGTATTTTAAACCACCTCGGATACTATATCCTCTTGAAAATGAGAGTCGAGCACGCGAAATGGACATTTAAAGTGACTTTTATCTCCACGACAATACATCGGTGACACACTTAGCTACTGAGCTAACGTGATAGCATCGTTCTCAAATGAAGATAGAAACAAAATTAATAAACCCCTGACTGGAAGGATAGACAGAAGATCAACAATACTATTAAACCATGTACATGTAACTACACGGTTAAAAATTCTCAGCCTGGTAAGGCTTAAGAATGCTGTTGCTAACGACGCTAAGGCTAATTTAGCAACTTAGCAACCGGACCTCACAGAACTATGATAAAAACATTAGCGCTCCACCTACGCCAGCCAGCCCTCATCTTCCCATCAACAGCCGTGCTCACCTGCGTTCCAGCGATCGACGGCGCGACGAAGGACTTCATCCGTGGGTTTGGCGGCAAGCATCGGCTAGGCGTCTGCTAAGTAAGTAGTCCTTGTTGTGTTGCTGTAAGTATTGTACTTAGCCGCTAAGACACCGATCGATCCCACCTACAACGTTCTTCTTTGCAGCCTCCATTGTTCATTAAACAAATTGCAAAAGATTCACCAACACAGATGTCCAGAATACTGTGGAATTTTGACGAAGAAAACAAGAAGTTTTTATATCGGGTCAGATGGGGTCCAACCACTTCCGTGGATTTTGTGACGTCACACGCATAAATCATATCCAAAGGAGTTTTTCAACCGGAAGTGTGGCGGGAATTTTAAAATTGCACTTTATAAGTTAACCCGGCCGTATTGGCATGTGTTGCAATGTTAAGATTTCATCATTGATATATAAACGATCAGACTGCGGGGTCGGTAGTAGTGGGTTTCAGTAGGCCTTTAAGGGGTATCACCTGACACAGTCCCGAAACTGCCACCAATTTTTACGGTTTGGACCTCTTCGACACCCAAAAAGATAAAAGTATGTTTGCAGTATGTAAGCAGATACCAAACCACACTGTCAGAAATTGGGGTTAAGCAAGAGTTAATTGTTGCCCTTTAACGTACCATCTACGTCACTTTGTGGAGTTTGTTTAGGACCTAATACACCTGTCTACCCTATAAGGTCAGTTATTGGACACTGGTTTGTACCTGTTCTAGAGCTATAAAGCATACTTGCCAACCTTGAGACCTCCGATACCGGGAGGTGGGTGGGGGGCATGGTGGGGCGGGGGGCGGGGGGCGCGGTTGGGGGCGTGGTTAAAATGGGAATATATTTAAGCTAGAATTCACCAACTCAAGTATTTCGTGTATATATATATATATATATATATATATATATATATATATACATATATATATATATATATATATATATATATATATACATATATATATATATATATATATATATATATATATATATATATATATATATATATATATATATATATGAAATACTTGACTTTCAGTGAATACTAGCTATATATATATATATATATATATATATATATATATATATATATATATATATATATATATATATATATATATATATATATATATATATATATATATATATATATATATATTTATTTATTTTATTATACATATAAATAAAATAAATACTTGAATTTCAGTGTTCTGGAGGCTATCCAGTAGATGGCAGTATTGTCCTGTTTAAGAGTGTCACAACATTGCTGTTTACCGCAGACGAACTGCTTTACGGTAGACTAAACGTGACTGCTGTTGTTGTGTGTTGTTACCGCGCTGGGAGGACGTTAATGAAACTGCCTAACAATAAACCCAAATAAGAAACAAAGAACTCGCCCTCGATCATTCTACAGTTATGACGTCATTGGGCAGGCAAGCTGTTTATATTGTGGGAAAGCGGACGTGAGAACAGGTCCGCATTGAGCTGGAGGGGGCGTGGCCTCCAGCTCCGGCTGAATACCGGGAGTTTGTCGGGAGAAAATTTCTGCCAGGAGATTATCGGGAGAGGCGCTGAATACCGGGAGTCTCCCGGTAAAAACGGGAGGGTTGGCAAGTATGCTATAAAGGTACAGGTATGTTTCCCAGCTTTAATCAATCAATAACAATATATTTTATTTAACCAGGTAACAACTCATTGAGATTAAAATGTCTTATCAAAGAGTGACCTGGCCAAGAGGTCAGCAGACAAAATTACAGAAATACATATAAGAACAACAAAAACAGCAGCAGTCACACAACATAATTAAAAAATAAATTACATATATTAACATAAAAAACATGTGATAGGTCAAAACAATGTATACAATGTTTCAGTACAATCAACTTTAAAACAAGTACAATTCCCAATAGAAACAATTGTGATCAAATGGGGGTGGTACCAGCAATTGTGACAAAGTGATCAGCTCAGGTAAGTTATTCCATGACCATGGAGCAGCATATCGAAAAGCTGTTTTTCCAAGATTTGTGTTGGCTGGAGGAACAAACATTATAAGTATGTCCTGTGACCTTAAGCTGTAGCGTCTGGAATCTCTACACATAAAAAAGAACACAAATCAGAAGTGATTTACATATAAAACACAACCATCGAGAAAATCCGCCAAATGATAAAGATGAACAGTTTGCCTTTGCGTATAAAGTGCAATGGTGGACAAGGTTGCCACAACCAGTAATAAAACGTAAGGCCCAGTGACAAACAGTGTCCAGTCTAGGCAAAGGCATAAAAGGGGTCAGAATCAAGCGTTTCCTAACTTGTAGGGGAAAACAGGGCTTGTTTCTAAAGACAATTCCCAATTTAATTTTATGTTTAGCTACAAGTTCTCATCAATATCAATTTCCAAGTATGTCGTGACCATTTCTAGTTCAATCTTATGGGCAGTTAATATTTTTGGAGTGAAAATAACACCACGGTAGATTTTTGTGCATTTAGCACTAGTCTCAACTGAGTCAGCTGGGACTGAACAACATCAAAAGCGAAGAAAGATAGCAGCAGTTATGATGCTATGTCTCTTTCTAAAACCCGACTTATGTTAAGAAAGTAGACCATTGGTGTCTAAAAATTATTTAAGATGTTCAATAACCAACTTTTCAAGAACTTTCGCAAGGACTCTAAACTTAGAGATGGGTCTATAGTTATTAACAGCTGTGGGATCGCATACTTTCAACAAAGGTAAAGCATAGGCAAATTTCCAAATGTTAGAAATCTCATTACTGGACAAAGAAAGATAAAACCTTTGTGTAAGAGATTTTGCAAACAAAATCAACGTCTGCCTTTAAAAAGAAGGGCTGAAGTTTGTCAGGACCTGCAGATTTACCAGAATCCACTTGTTTTAAGGCTCTCTTGTCCTCAAACATATCCAGAGGTGTAAAACTACATGTATTAGCTATAGAAGTGTGAAGGGATGGTGACATGCAAACCTTCTGAACATTCAACTGATTTGGGTGAAGTAGTCAAATAAAGAACCAGAAGAAATAAAATGTTCATTAAAACAATTAAGTATGGCTGATTTATCACTGTGGAGGTTGCCCTGCCGTGGGTTCCCCTGATCACGACAGATCCTCTTGTAAGCCCGGTAGTCAGGTTTGACAATTGTTTTATTTGGGCATACGCCACGACAGCACACTGCTCTGCGACTTTTCAGTCTTTGTTTTTAGTCTTTCTATTGGCGTGTCTATCTCTCGCTCCAACTCCAACACTGTGTCTCGTGCCGGCTGCTGCTAATAAGGGCGACAGGTGATTAGATAATCAGTCCCAGCTGGGAAATCCACTCACCTGCCGCTGGCTTCGAGGCCGGGCCTTACACGCCCCGCTCCGCGACAGGCCCGCAGACCACGCCCCCCTCCACAACTACATAAACTGATACATTGTGGTTTCACTTCCATAAGACGTTTATATGACTTTCCAGAATTTCAACGTTTATATGACTTTCCAGAATTTCTAGGGATCATTTAAGCTACTGGTAGTTTGTGCAAGATACAACTCAGACTTTGACTTCTTGACAAGAGAAATAAAGTGATTTCTGAGCTGCCTAAAAACCATTCAGTCAGCCTGGGATTTGGCATTTGTAGCCTTGGCCCACGCAACATCCATTTCTTATAGTAGACTGGACAGTTCAGGAGAGAACCATGTATTATTTCTACCTTCCACTCTGGATTTACATAGAGGAGCATGTCTGTTTATAATATTGATACATGGATCATAAAAAATGTTTCCAAGCCAACTCAACATCACTAAAAATCCTGGACCAATCAAAGAGCCATAAATCATGATAAAAAGCTTGCTCACAAAAATGCTTAAAATCATGTTTAAAAATAATTTGAGGCCTCACTTTTGGTAGCATAGCTTGCCTAACAGTAGCGATAACACAGTGGTCACTCAAATACCAATATCAGAATATTTACAAATCTACAAGAGAAGATTTCTCTGGGCATTTAAGATTTGGATGGCTTGGGCAGCTAATTAGCAGTGTAAGATTAAAAGCGTCACAAATTGATTTAAAACCATCAGAGACAGACGACAGCCGGTCCTAGTAGTGAGCTAAACACCGAACCCAAAAAGCGTCCTGAATCGTCCAAAATGTTTGTAAAAAGCACAAAAATGACTAACAAGATTAAAAAGACTAACCACAAATACAATTAAAAGACTTAAAAACTAACCATGTGGTTAGAGTGTCCGCCCTGCGACTGGGAAGTCGTGAGTTCAAACCCCGGCCGAGTCATACCAAAGACTACAAAAAATGGGACCCATTACCTCCCTGCTTGGCACTCAGCAACAAGGGTTGGAATTGGCGGTTAAATCACCAAATGATTCCCGAGCGCGGCGCACGCTGCTGCTCACTGCTCCCCTCACCTCCAAGGGGGTGAACATGGGGATGGGTCAAATGCAGAAGACAAATATCATCACACCCAGTGTGTGTGTGACAATCGTTGGGACTTTGACTTAAATACAAAGCTAGTGAATTGCCACGTCATCGGTGTGTCATTTAAGATCAGGTGTCAAAGGAATTGTACATTCTTGAGGGTCATAAAGTAACATACATTATATGTTCCCAAGCTCTCAAGGGAGCAACCACGGTATGTTTCAGGGTACCAGCTCACAGAGAACCTTCACAAATCAGGGTACAACAGAAGTTTGTTTGTGCACTAACACACCAGTCTACCCTATGAGAGCAGTTATTGGACTCTGGTTTTTACCTGTTCCGCAGCTAAAAAGGTATTGGTATGTTTCCCAGCTTTAAGATGAAGTGTCAAAGGAATGACTGCAGGATGTCTGGAGGTACCACCCCACATAAGGCAAGAGTCTGTTTCTGGGTACCACTCCACAGAGAACCATCACAAATCGGAGTACAACAGTAGTTTAGTTTATGCCCAATACACCAGTCTAACCTATTAGGTCAGTTTTGGACTCTGGTTTCTACCTGTAAAAAGGTACAGGTATGTTTCCCAGCTTCAAGATCAGGTGTCAAAGGAATTGTACCTTCTTTAGGGTCATAAAGTAACACATATGTTCCTAAGCTGTCAAGGGAACAACCACAGTATGTTTCAGGGTACCGCCTCACAGAGAACCTTCACAAATCAGGGTACAACAGAAGTTTGTTTGTGCACTAGCACACCAGTCTACCCAATGAGAGCAGTTATTGGACTCCGGTTTTTACCTGTTCCGAAGCTACAAAGGTATAGGTATGTTTCCCAGCTTTAAGATCAAGTGTCAAAGGAATGACTGCAGGATGTCTGAAGGTACCACCTCACACAAGGCAAAAGTCAATTTCTGCACATTAAGGGACCTTCCACATTGCATTGTGGGGGTTGTACCCTCTTTAGGGTCATAAAGTTACAGGTATGTTCCCTAACTGTCAAGGGAACCACCGCAGTATGTTTCTGGGTACCGCTCCACAGAGAACCATCACAAATCGGAGTACAACAGGAGTTTAGTTTATACCCAATACACCAGTCTAACCTATAAGGTCAGTTTTGGACTCTGGTTTCTACCTGTAAAAAGGTACAGGTATGTTTCCCAGTTTTAAGATCAGGTGTCAAAGGAATGACTGCAGGATGTCTTAAAGGTACCACCTCACACTAGAAATTGGGGTATAGCAGGAGTCAATTTCTGCACCTTCACCTGCTCAGTGGCCTTGTGGTTAGAGATCGGTAGGTCGTGAGTTCAAACCCCGGCCGAGTCATACCAGAGACTATAAACAATGGGACCCATTACCTATCAGCATTAAGGGTTGGAATTGGGGGGTAAAATCACCAAAATCAAAAAAGCTCACTGATCCCCTCACCTCCCAGGGGGTGGAACAAGGGGATGGGTCAAATGCAGAGGGTAATTTCACCACACCTAGTGTGTGTGTGACTATCAGTTGTACTTTAACTTTTTAACTTCAACTTTGATGTACCATTTGCATCACATTGTAGAGTGTGTACCTTCTTTAGGGTCATAAAGTTATAGGAGAAACTGTGCTTTTATTGGAGTTTTGCCTATAGTTCACAATCATTATGAAAGACATGACGGCTGGAATTTTTTTTAATGCATTCTAACTATTAAATACATTCGATCAAAAGTCCACTTACAATGGAGCCTATGGGAGCCGTTCAATTCTGCCTATAGAGACCCTAAAAAAACCATCCATACTCCTCCATTAGGGTTTTATATACATGATGTAAGAATATGTGCAATTTAGCAACAAGCACATTTATGGTAACATTTCATATTTATGTATTTTGATTATTTTAAGCATACGCGGCACATTCATTTAAAAAACGTTTGCTTTTTTTTCCTTCATCACTGATTACTGCTCACTGCATACTTCATGAGCGCCAACAAACACAATAAAACATCACTTACTGTACAAGGTCTGCTGTCATTGGGATGCCGACTGCTGGAATGTTCATACATTCCCATGTACATGAAAAATGTCTCATAATCCTAGCGAAGAAACAGGGTGGGGGGCTTTTCGTGTCGTTTTCGTCAGTTCTATGTCTAAATTGGCTGTCAAAGTATCCCAACTTGTCAGATCACTTCGTCAGACGTCTCATGTCCAGGTGAAATGTATGATTTATGATCTACAATAAACTTACAGGGAGCAGGGAAGCAATAACCTGATCTGGCGAGAGTCAGGTTAGGGAAGCAAGGAAACAGCTGTAAACATAGGGGGAACACGGAAGTGATTACGTCGCCGCCATAAATAGTTTGTAGTAACAATATCACTAAATGTGTCTCCTCCAGGCTAGACTACTGCAACGCACTTCTTGTCGGGATCCCCAGCAAGAACATCCAGAAGCTGCAGTACATACAGAATAGTGCTGCTAGGATCCTGATGAGAGTGCGGAAATATGACCATATCACACCAATTCTCAAATCCCTTCACTGGCTTCCTGTTCCACTCAGGATTGAATACAAAGTCTCCCTACTAACCCACCAGTGCCTCCATGGAAATTCCCCCCTCTACCTCAAAGAACTACTCACCCCCAAATCCTCCACACGACACCTCCGCTCCGGACAGGCTAACCTCCTCCAAACTCCGAGGACAAAGCTACGAACAATGGGCTTTCTGCTCCGCCGCTCCCAGTCTGTGGAACGCTCTCCCTGATCACCTGAGGGCACCACAGACTGTGGATGCTTTTAAAAAAGGCTTAAAAACCCTTCTTTTTAAAAAAGCCTTTTTTTTTTAGATATATGCATACTAGTTCTAGCTATTAGGCTGTTCTAGTTTTTATTTTTATTATCTTTTTTTTTTTAATACACTGTAGTACTTAGAGGTTGTTTACTCAATGTAAAGTGCTTTTTACAAATACAATCTATTATCATTATTAATACTTGGTTAATATTCAACTACATCCATCCATCCATTTTCTACCGCTTATTCCCTTCGGGGTCGCGGGGGGCGCTGGAGCCTATCTCAGCTACAATCGGGCGGAAGGCGGGGTACACCCTCACGGAATGTAAATTGAGTATTGTTGCCGCCTTTTGAATGGTTATTTATGGGATTTCATGGGCGGAATAGTGGAGCTCCCATTAGCTCCGCTGTAAGCGGACTTTTATTTACCGTATTTTTCGGATTATAAGTAGCAATTTTTTTCCGAGGGTGCGACTTATACTCAGGAGCAACTTATGTGTGAAATTATCAACACATTACCGTAAAATATCAAATAATATTATTTAGCTCATTCACGTAAGAGACTAGACGTATAAGATTTAATCGGATTTAGCGATTAGGAGTGACAGATTGTTTGGTAAACGTATAGCATTTTGTATATGTTATAGTTATTTGAATGACTCTTACCATAATATGTTACGTTAACATACCAGGCACGTTCTCAGTTGGTTATTTATGCGTCATATAATGCACACTTATTCAGCCTGTTGTTCACTATTCTTTCTTTATTTTAAATTGCCTTTCAAATGTCTATTCTTGGTGTTGGGTTTTATCAAATACATTTCCCCAAAAAATGCGACTTATACTCCAATGCGACTTATATATGTTTTTTTCCTTCTTTATTATGCATTTTCGGCCGGTGCGACTTATACTCCGGAGCGACTTATACTCCGAAAAATACGGTATGTTTGTTCAATATTTAGAATGCATTAAAAAAAATAATTTGTCGTCATGTCTTTCATAACGATTGTGAGCGATAGGCAAAATTCTCAAAAAAGTGCAGTTCCCCTTTAAAAGTGTGTTCCCAAGCTGTCAAGTGAACAACCACAGTATGTTTCCGGGTACCACTCGAAAGAAAACCCTCACAAACAGAAGTCCATTTCTAGCCCCAATACACTATCGGGTCAGTTATTGTACTCTGGTTTCTACCTGTTACAGAGCTAAAAGGTTACTGTATGGGAACTCTGACATCAAAGGTACACATCAATGTATTTTTCCAGGTACCACCCCATTGAAAACTTACTGTACCCCGTTCAGGGACAATGATGTACATTTTGTTCCATTCCCTATGATAGGAGCTGAGGACGTCGAGGCATAATGGGAACAACATGGATGGTAATGAGAGGCATGATGGAGGAGTTGACAAGGATTACCGACATTCCTCTTAATGGGTTTTTATGGAATGAAAAAAAAAAAAAAGAGAGAAGAATCGAGCTCCCTGGTTTATTTGATTTGAGAGGGGTTGTGGTCGTCCAGATGCAGGTTTCATCAGGGCTAAATATTTCCACCCTGTTTAAAAAAAAAAAAGGCAGAAAGCAAACACAAGCCAGACTGTGGGCCAGTTACAAGATGATTGTGGGTTTTTGTTTACATGATGCTTTGTGTGTGTGTGTGTGTGTGTGTGTGTTCCCTTGTAAATAAATACCAGGCCCTGCCATCCTGCATGTCATAACAGGTGCTTCTGGAACAGTTGTGCAACATTGCAGTTGAAAATGATTTTCCCATTTAATTTTTATTTAATGGCTGTTGCTAACTTAATGCCACTATTCACAACACTACAGCTCTTTCCCTTTCAGTGTTTTCCTTGGGTCAACAGTTCAAACCAAATACATGTTTTTTTCCCACATGAATACAAACGTATTATTCATTCTGTGAGAACACATTTCAGAAAAAAACAGTGATCCTTGAAGGAAATGTGTGGTAGTCATGTCGCTTATGATAACACCTGAATCAACAAAGAGCCACAAAAAGTCCATCGTGGCGACCGAATAAACGGAAATGACAGTGCTATAAAGAGAAAACGATTTCATTGTAAATTTAAACTGCCTTAAAATAGTCATATTCTGATTCTACATGCTACAACACTTCTTTATGGTCTAAATAGTTCATGTCGGGGTCGCATGTTTATGCGGTGGTCGTTTCCCCAAGATGCAGATGGACGTCAGGAAGCAGTGTGCAGGTAAGAAAGATGATTTATTCCAATAATCAGGCAAGAATACGAAAATAGAAAAATGTGCCGATGGCACGGGAAGCTACGGCAAAGGCTTAGCAAAAGACTAGCCAACAAAAGAGCAAGAAGAAAGTAGTACCAAGGTAACTGTTGCGTGTTGCAAATAAAATTGCCAGGAATATATAGCTCTCTGATTAGTGACCAGGAGCAGGTGAGCGTCCCGACCACTAATCAGAGGCATGTGACAAAAATCAGCACCCATGGCAACAAAGAAAACAGACAAGGGTGCTGAAGATGTCCAGGTATCGAGTAATTGTCTCTGGCCCCCTGCCTGCGAGAGGCAATGATGAGAGATATAGCAGATTAGTCTCGCTTAACAAGTGGCTGGCTATCTTCTGTAGACAACAGGGACTAACGTTTATTGATGATTGGCCCTCTTTCTGGGGCAAACCAGGCTTGCTAATGAGAGACGGCCTTCACCCTAACCAGGAAGGCGCCATCATCCTGCCTAGTAACATAGATTTCTGTTTGAGTCACACTTGACTAACTACACTACAGCAAGCCCGGTCACAGGCAATTACAGAGTCTGCTAGTCCGGGTGAGGAGTCAGTTAAACTAGAACTAGCCAGCGCCAGGCTGTAAAATCCCTGCATACATAGCAATTCTCTTAGAATAATACACAACTCACATAATGTTTTTTCTGCAGTGACTGTGTCAGAGGTGGACATGCATTCTACTGAAGTGGCAAATTATGATGCGTTCAGTGTATCGCAGCACCAAGCAAACAATCTGAAAATTCCCGTCATATCCATTCCTAGATATAGTCGAAATTATTTAAAGCGCACTACGCATAATAAACACAACATTATTAATATTGCTACTACGGATAATTTCAACAAAAACTCCTCACCGGTCTCCCCTAGAGGGGGGGGGGGGGGGGGGGGGGGGGGTCACCCACATCTGCGGTCCTCTCCAATGTTTCTCATTGTCATTCTCATTGACATCCCACTGGGTTGAGTTTTTCCTTGTCCTTATGTGGGATCTGAACCGAGGATGTCGTTGTGGCTTGTGCAGCCCTTTGAGACACTTGTGATTTAGGGCTATATAAATAAACATTGATTGAATGATTGAAGCTGAACTAACCACCAACTAAGGAAATATCAAACTAAAACAAAGCATAACCTGGGCAACGGATCACGACAAAGGGTGGAAGGGTAGTTCTTTAGTCAGAATTTTTGCATAGATTATGTTTTACAGACCCTTTTCACGCTACTTTGTGACAGTCTCTTCAGGATGCGCAGTTCTGTGGGCGGTCTTATTTATGTGCCTCCACTTTGACAGCGTCTTCTCCCTGTCATACATGTTGTAGTTTTTAGCGCTTCCATATTGAGTCTAGCAACAGATTAAATTCCAACTATACGCTCCTTCGTATTAGAATTGGCAAGAGCAGAGGATGCATGTGCATGTACGAGCCAGTCTGCTCCACAACAAGAGGATAGGGAAAAAGAAGGAGCTTATTGACACCAGCGCGGACTACAACGGCACATTTATATTATTTATAGATCATCTGCTCACGTCACAGGTCAGCAAACGTCACAGGACAGAGCAAATTACAAAACGGCTCGTTTAGATGAATTATGAAGGAAGGCAAGATTATTTTATAAATATCTCCGCAACGTCTCCAGGGTTTGATTTCCAACTTTAGTGATTTAGTAAGTGTAAAAATGTGAATAAAATGTTGTGATGTATGACAATGTACAATTTACAAGTGGATCTGCGATATTGTCTCCAAGTGTATTTTGGGTCAAATTGTCATCAATCGTCCACCAAGGTCATCAGTCGTTTGTCAACAGAGTACAAGCTAGGTGAGCATTTTTAGTACAACGTTAACATGAGTGGAAATTCATATAAACATAGAAGTGCAACTGCAAAATGCAAAGAAAAGGAAAAAAAGAGAGCAAGTGTAGCGTTTGTGTACTCTCGCTCTCTCGGCTGCGTTGAGTTTTTCCTGTACACTGCAAAACAAGAGCTGTCAAAATGTAAGATTTTAGGAAAAACTACTGAAATTAACTCGCTGCATGGACAAATCATTTTACTTGATAATACATCCTAAATTAAGATTTGTATATCTACAAATGAGCAGGACATGTAAGATAGAAATACGTATTTTATTTTGAAAACTAGCATTATTCAACTGGCAGTTATTAAATTAAGCATCCTTGAGATGTTGCAGAATTAAAAACACATATTTTCTGTGTGGGGAAAACCAACATATCTTACTGTATATGAACACATTTTTTCAAAATTTTTAATCTACAAAAAAAAATAAAAAATTATTCGTGCTAAAATGTAAATTAGACAATGACTAAAATAGGTAAATCACTCTTAAAACTAGGATATTTCTACAAATTAAATTTGAAATCTTGGCAAATGTCAACATTTTTTGCAGTGTTACAAGGGGGCGTAAATCCAGGTCGCCGACATGAAAGGCGAGTACGCTGACCACCGAGCTAAAAGCCCAGGCTATCTACTCGACAGCAAAGGGTTTAAAGCAGTGGTGTCAAACGTACGGCCCGCGAACAGGTTTTATTCGGGATGAGTTTGCCAAGTATAAAAATGAGACGAAATTTTTGAATGAAAGAAACTGCTGTTCTAAACGTGTCCACTAGATCTCGCAATAGCAATTCTTTGTATCTTTGTAGATTATGCTACATATGTAAAAAATACAATAAACCACATGATGTTAGTGCACCAGTCGAGGAAAATGAGCAAACTACATAAATAACATCCTGTAAATTGATTTTGATATCATTTTTTTATCTTGATAGATTGAAAATAACACCAATGAGTTGACTGATGAACATTATCACATAATCTATTCAGAAAGTACAAATAAGGACAAATAAAGATAGAGTATAATTAGAGATGTCTGATAATGGCTTTTTGCCGATATCCAATATTGCAATATTGACCAAACCCTTAATTACCGATACTGATACCAACCGATACCGATATCAACCGATACCGATATATACAGTCGTGGAATTAACACATTATTATGCCTAATTTGGAGAAACAGGTATGGTGAAGATAAGGTCCTTTTTTTTTTAAATAAAATAAATAAAATAAGATGAATCAATTTAAAAAAAAATCTTGAATAAAAAAGAAAGTAATACCATATAAAAAACAGTTACATAGAAACTAGTAATTAATGAAAATTAGTAATATTAACTGTTAAAGTTTAGTACTATTAGTGGACCAGCAGCACGCACAATCATGTGTGCTTACGGACTGTATCCCTTCAGACTGTATTGATATACATTGATATATAATGTAGGAATCAGAATATTAATAACAGAAAGAAACAACCCTTTTGTGTGAATGAGTGTGAATGAGTGGAAATGGGGGAGGGAAGTTTTTTGGGCTGGTGTACTAATTGTAAGTGTATCTTGAGTTTTTTATGTTGATTTATTTAAAAAAATAAAATAAAATAAATAAAAAACGATACAGATAGTAAAAAAAACGATACCGATAATTTCCGATATTACATTTTAAAGCATTTATCGGATATTGCCGATATTATCGGACATCTCTAAGTATAATTAACCGCAACATGTAAGTGTAAAAAAAACCCCAACAACATTATGATTTGTACAATTTCAGAATGTTCTTGTTTGATTGATTGATTGAGACTTTTATTAGTAGGTTGCACAGAGAAGTACATATTCCGTACAATTGACCACTAAATGGTAACACCCGAATAACTTTTTCAACTTGTTTAAGTCGGGGTCCACTTAAATTGATTCATGATACAGATATATACTATCATATATACTATCATCATAATACAGTCATCACACAAGATAATCACATTGAATTATTTACATTATTTACAATCAGGGGTGTGGAGGGGGGGTGGGGGGTGGGGTAGGATATGGACATCAAGTAGTGGACATAGAGAGAGAGAGAGAGAGAGAGAGAGAGAGATCAGAAGGCATAAGAAAAAGTATCTGCATTTGATTGTTTACATTTGATTATTAGCAATCCGGGGAGGGTGTTAGTTTAGGGTTGTAGCTGCCTGGAGGTGAACTTTTATTGCGGTTTTGAAGGAGGATAGAGATGCTCTTTCTTTTATACCTGTTGGGAGCGCATTCCACATTGATGTGTCATAGAAAGAGAATGAGTTAAGACCTTTGTTAATTCGGAATCTGGGTTTAACGTGGTTAGTGGAGCTCCCCCTGGTGTTGTGGTTATGGCGGTCATTTACGTTAAGGAAGTAGTTTGACATGTACTTCGGTATCAGGGAGGTGTAGCGGATTTTATAGACTAGGCTCAGTGCAAGTTGTTTTACTCTGTCCTCCACCTTGAGCCAGCCCACTTTAGAGAAGTGGGTAGGAGTGAGGTGGGATCTGCGGTGGAGGTCTAGGAGTAACCTGACTAGCTTGTTCTGAGATGTTTGGAGTTTAGATTTGAGGGTTTTGGAGGTGCTGGGGTACCAGGAGGTGCATGCGTAATCGAAAAAGGGTTGAACGAGAGTTCCCGCCAGAATCCTCAAGGTGCTTTTGTTGACCAGAGAGGAGATTCTGTAGAGAAATCTCGTTCTTTGGTTAACCTTTTTGATTACTTTGGTTGCCATTTTATCACAGGAAAGGTTAGCCTCTAGAATGTAACCTAGGTAGGTGACCTCATCTTTCCTGGTGATAACAATGTCACCCACTTTTATGGTGAAGTCATTGACTTTCTTAAGGTTGATGTGGGACCCAAACAGGATGGATTCTGTTTTACCCAAGTGTATGGATAGCTTGTTGTCAGCGAGCCAGGTGCAAGTTCTACAGAGCTCAGCACTGAGGATTTTCTCCACCTGTGACTTGTCCTTGCCGGATACCAGCAAGGCAGAGTCATCCGCAAACAAAAACAATTCACAGTCGCATGCCGATGACATGTCGTTTATGTATATTAGGAACAGTAAAGGTCCTAATATACTGCCTTGGGGGACTCCACAGCTCACCGAGAGGGGGGGGGGGGGGGGGGGGGGGGACACAGTGCCGTTCACCTCTACCACCTGCTCCCTCCCCTCCAAGTAAGATTGCATCCAGCTCCATGAGGTTTTGTTAAATCCGATTGCTCTGAGCTTATCCATCAGTATAGCGTGGTTAACGGTGTCAAAGGCCTTCTGAAGGTCCAGCATGACCATGCCGCAGTATTTTCCCGCGTCCACCTCATGTTTGATGTGGTCGGTCAGATAGAGAAGACATGTGTCAGTGGAGTGGTTAGTTCTGAAGCCGGATTGGAATTTGTACATGAGTTTATTAGTGGCAAGGTAACTATCGACCTGTTCATAAACTATTTTCTCCATTACTTTCGAAATGGAACTGAGAATAGAAACAGGTCGGTAGTTGCCAGGTTCCAATTTGCTTCCTTTTTTAAAGAGGGGAGTTACTCTTGCTATCTTAAAATCTTTTGGTACTTGGCCTTGTGTAATTGATAGGTTTATTATGTGCGTGATGATCGGGGCAATGATGGAGGCAGAGTCCCTGAGGAATCTGGAGGGAATATTATCAAGGCCGTGGCCTTGTTAGGGTGGAGCGCGCTCAATTTTTTAAACACCTCATCAGCTGTGACCATTTCTAATTTGAAATCATCGTTGGATACTCCTAGCTTTCTGTAGAAGGCTTTAATGTGTTCTACACCAAAGCGACCAGAGTGGTGGGACAGCTTGTTGACAAGAGTTGCGGCTATGCTGGTGAAAAAGATGTAAAATGTTCTATTTTTAAACAAAGAAAACAATCTGAAGTTGTCTTTATTTTTAAGTTATCGTGTCGTGATTTTACCAGTCCGGCCCACTTAGGAGTAGATTTTTCTCCATGTGGCCCCCGATCTAAAATGAGTTTGCCACCCCTGGTTTAAAGGGTCTGCCCCGTCTGTTTTGTTCCATCCACTGACGACAACTCCAAATAGCTGCCGTGTTTTTACCGGTTTCGCCACCTATGTCCGTTATTCCGCTCGCACTCATTTTATTTTTCTTCTTCTTCTTCGTCCTGGCCTACGGAGGCCGAGCCAGGAGCACCTGCAAGTGCTCACTTTGAAAGATGTTGCGGGCTCAAGAATGCGTGCAGTAAACACACCAGAGAGCTCTATTTATAATAAATCAGCTTTATGGGCCTCTGATGGAGGTGATATGAGGGAAATTTATGCTGGGAGACCTCGCTGTCCCGGGTGAGACAGCTGCGAGATAGCACTACAAGATCAGCCAGCCCACCCCCAACCCCACGCCTGGTCTCTATGTGGTCTCTGGATGTGTAACGTCCAGACTGAAATAGAGTTTGGCCAGGGTGTGTGTGTGTGGTTGTTTTCAAGGCACAAAGTAGTGCACAAATAGCTCAGACTCGGACGAAGAGTGAAGGTATCCGAATGCTTGCGGTCATGCCAGACTTGTATTTTTGTAGCATTCCTCGCCGTCGCATTAGCGCTCGCTGCTCCTTCCAGATGGTTCCGCTCACTGCGAGAGCCAAAACCCGGGCGATGATGTCACAGGCGTGCATACATTGTATGGTTTCACCTTACAACAGCAACCCTCTCCCCATCGCCTCATTCCATGATGAAAGGTGACCACCCGCTATTATTTTGGTTTTCAGCAGATACAGCCAATATTAACAACGGCTGCAGCACCGGGGCACTCTAAAGCGCAGCGCCTACTGACGCCGAGAACATGGCGCATGTTAACAGCGAGTGGCTGTCTGCTGACGTCATGCATGTTCTGTCGAGGAGGAGAAACAGCTTCTGTTTGTTGTCTTTTTTGTCAACCATCCTTTGTGAGGACCGTTCAGCCAAATGACGTTGACGAGCTTCGCTTGTTCTTACAGAAATACAAGACAAGAACAAGAAAGTTTGATCATATTAGGCCTATACTGGCTCACCTGCACTGGCTTCCTGTGCATTTAAGATGTGATTTTAAGGTTTTACTACTTACGTATAAAATACTACACGGTCTAGCTCCATCAATCAGTCAATTAATCAATGTTTATTTATATAGCCCTAAATCACAAGTGTCTCAAAGGGCTGCACAAGCCACAACGACATCCATGGTACAGAACCCACATAAGGGCAAGGAAAAACTCACAACCCCAATGGGACGTCGATGTGAATGACTATGAGAAACCTTGGAGAGGACCGCATATGTGGGTTGCCCCGCCCCCGGATGCAATGGACGTCGAGTGGGTCTGATATAATATTGTGAAAGTCCAGTCCATAGTGGATCTAACATAATAGTGAGAGTCCAGTCCATAGTGGGGCCAGCAGGAGACCATCACGAGAGGAGACGGGTCAGCAGCACAGAGATGTCCCCAACCGATGCACAGGCGAGCGGTCCACCCCGGGTCCCGACTCTGTCCATGGCCACCGGACCGATTGTATTGTACCATATGTCCCGGCAAGAAATCTGCGTTCAAAGAACTCCGGCTTATTAGTGATTCCCAGAGCACAAAAAAAGTCTGCGGGCTATAGAGCGTTTTCTATTCGGGCTCCAGTACTCTGGAATGCCCTTCCGGTAACAGTTAGAGATGCTACCTCAGTAGAAGCATTTAAGTCCCATCTTAAAACTCATTTGTATACTCTAGCCTTTAAATAGACCCCCTTTTTAGACCAGTTGATCTGCAGTTTCTTTTCTTTTCTGCCCCCCTCTCCCTTGTGGAAGGGGGGGGGGCACAGGATGAAGTGCTGGCTGTCCAGAGTCGGGACCTGGGGTGGACCGCTCGCCTGTGCATCGGTTGGGGACATCTCTGCGCTGCTGACCCGTCTCCGCTCGGGATGGTCTCCTGCTGGCCCCACTATGGACTGGACTCTCACTATTATGTTAGATCCACTATGGACCGGACTTTCGCAATATTATGCTGGACCCACTCGACGTCCATTGCATCCGGTCTCCCCTGGGGGTTGGGGGGGGTCACCCACATCTGCGGTCCTCTCCAAGGTTTCTCATAGTCATTCATATTGACATCCCACTGGGTTGTGAGTTTTTCCTTGCCCTTATGTGGGCTCTGAACCGAGGATGTCGTTGTGGCTTGTGCAGCCCTTTGAGACACTTGTGATTTAGGGCTATATAAATAAACATTGATTGATTGATTGAGAAATGAATAGGCATTATTGGAATTTGTCCAAGATAGACACAACAACATACAGTAACATTAAAGATTGGGAGGGGAGGACAAAAACATTAGCATAGCTATGTGAGCTACAATGCTGACATTTAAGGATGGATACCGTTCACAGTAAAACATTTCCGGTACCTTGGAATTGATAGCTGTACTCAACGGTTAAGTATTTTCCGGACTATAACCTGCTACTTTTTTTACAACGCTTCGAACGCTGCGTCTTATAAAAGATCGTAAGGACTCCTCTTTCTCCTATCCAGGAAATCGCCAAAAGCCGCTGCCTGACCAGGGCTCAGAAAATCTGCAGGGACACCTCCCACCCGCACCAAAGACTGTTTTCACTGCTGGACTCTAGAAAGAGATTTGCGCAGCCTCCGTAGCAGAACCTCCAGGTTCTGTAACAGCTTCTTCCCTCAGGCCATAAGACTCTTGAACGCATCGTAATAATCCCCTCAATTCCCCCCAAAAACAGATTAACTCGCTGGACTACTTTTTGCTCTTTTATTCTGCACTACCATGAGATAATGCAAAACATGTATTTCTTATCTCACTGCAAAAAGTCAGGGTTCAAAAACAAGAAAAAAAAAAGAAAAACAAAATTAGGGGTATTTTATTTTAACTAAGCAAAATTATCTGTCAATAGAGCAAGAAAATTCGGCTTGTCAAGACTTTCCAAAACAAGTAAAATTAGCTAACTTCAATGAACCCAAAAATACATTAAAATAAGTATATTTTCACTAATAACAAGTGCACTTTTCTTGGTAGAAAAAAAACGAGACCTTTTTGCTCAATATGTTGAAAAATATTCTTAAATTAAGTAAATGCTAGTGCCATTATCTTGACATAATGATATGCGCTCGGCATCATTATTTTTTTTTCATGCTTGAAGTAAGAAATTATTACTTTAAAAAAGTAGTTTCATACTTGTGAGTGTTAATGACACAGCTTTGCATCAGTTGATTTTCTAGTTTCAAGCATGTTTTACTCAATATATGTAATCAAATCTCAGCAACAAGCTGTAATATCTTACTGAGATATTTTAGGACCAAAACACTTAAAACAAGTAAAACACTCTAACATAAAATCTGCTTAGTGAGAAGAATTATCTTATCAGACATAAAATAAACAAATATAACCCTTATTTGGAGTATTTAATCTTACTTAGATTTCAGTTTTTGCAGTGCTGTACTGTAAAGTTCAAACTTGAATGACAATAAAAAGGAAGTCTAAGTCTAAGTCTAAGTCTAATAAAACGGTTTGGCAAATTTATGGATTTTTCTTCGCTAACGGCCATATTGTTTTGTATTCATTGATCCAGCCTTAGTTGCTGGATCAATGTGCGCTCTTTGCATCAGGTACGTTCACTTTCTTGCTGTCATAACGTTTCCTTTTGTTCATTGTTGACAACGTTTGCATGTTTTTTTCACCTCTTTGTGCTAAACCAAGTTTTTGCTTTGTAGATTCCTGTGCGCCTTTGAGCAACACGTTTTTGTATGTTTTGCCTCTATTATGGAATAAAAGGAATCCTACATGCACGCTGCTCTTGCTGCTTCCTGTCCACCGTAAGAACACCACCATTGCGGCAATGCGACTTGAACGTAACAGCGAGCTTCTGCAGCTAGTGGGTCCATGACGGTGACTTCGGTTTTGTTTGGTTAAGCTGTTTTACTGCCTGCCGTGTGACAGGCACCGTTTGGAAACAATTAAGGTATGTAAATAAACATTTACAAATAACTCATTTCATCCATCCATCCATCTTCTTCCGCTTATCCGAGGTCGGGTCGCGAGGGCAGCAGCCTAAGCAGAGAAGCCCAGACTTCCCTCTCCCCAGCCACTTCGTCCAGCTCCTCCCGGGGGATCCCGAGGCGTTCCCAGGCCAGCCGGGCGACATAGTCTTCCCAACATGTCCTGGGTCTTCCTCGTGGCCTCCTACCGGTCGGACGTGCCCGAAACACCTCCCTAGGGAGGCGTTCGGGTGGCATCCTGACCAGATGCCCGAACCACCTCATCTGGCTCCTCTCCATGTGGAGGAGCAGCGGCTTTACTTTGAGCTCCTCCCGGATGACAGAGCTTCTCACCCTATCTCTAAGGGAGAGCCCCGCCACCCGGCGGAGGAAACTCATTTCGGCCACTTGTACCCGTGATCTTGTCCTTTCGGTCATAACCCAAACCTCATGACCATAGGTGAGGATGGGAACGTAGATCGACCGGTAAATTGAGAGCTTTGCCTTCCGGCTCAGTTCCTTCTTTACCACAACAGATCGATACAGCGTCCGCATTACTGAAAACGGCGCACCGATCCGCCTGTCGATCTCACGGTCCACTCTTCCCTCACTCGTTTGAACAAGACTCCGAGGTACTTGAACTCCTCCACTTGGGGCAAGATCTCCTCCCCAACCCGGAGATGGCACTCCACCCTTTTCCGGGCGAGAACCATGTATCGGACTTGGAGATAACTAATTTCAAAAACGTATATATCTGCGCCCTGTAGTAATTTGGTGGGTGCGGCTGAATTACCGATGAACTCCGTAGTCTGTAAAATACGGTATGTTGTAGAGATGTCCGATAATATCGGACTGCCGATATTATCGGCCGATAAATGCTTTAAAATGTAATATCGGAAATTATCGGTATCAATTTCAAAATGATCGGTATCGGTTTCAAAAAGTAAAATGTATGACTTTTTAAAACGCCGTAGGGAGAAGTACAGAGCGCCAATAAACCTTAAAGGCACTGCCTTTGCGTGCCGGCCCAGTCACATAATATCTACGGCTTTTCACACACACAAGTGAATGCATCGTATACTTGGTCAACAGCCATACAGGTCACACTGAGGGTGACCGTATAAACAACTTTAACACTGTTACAAATATGCGCCAAACTGTGAAACCACACCAACTGTGAAACCACACCCACTCCACCTCAACCCCGCGCCCCTCCCCCAACCCCGCCAACCTCAACCTCCTCATGCTCTCTCAGGGAGAGCATGTCCAAAATTCCAAGCTGTTGTTTTGAGACATGTTAAAAAAAATGATGCACTTTGTGACTTCAATAATAAATATGGCAGTGCCATGTTGACATTTTTTCCATAACTTGAGTTGATTTGTTTTGGAAAACCTTGTTACATTGTTTAATGCATCCAGCGGGGCATCACAACAAAATTAGGCATAATTATGTGTTAATTCCACGACTGTTTATATCGTTATCGGTTGATATCGGTATCGGTAATTAAGAGTTGGACAATATCGGAATATCGGATATCGGCAAAAAAGCCATTATTGGACATCTCTAGTATGTTGCATAAAAAACTACTGACAAGAACAATTCATCCTAAAGTTTACTTAAAGGCCTACTGAAACCCACTACTACCGACCACGCAGTCTGATAGTTTATATATCAATGATAAAATCTTAACATTATAACACATGCCAATACGGCCGGGTTAACTTATAAAGTGACATTTTAAATTTGCCGCTAAACTTCCGGTTCGAAACGCCTCTGAGGATGACGTATGCGCGTGACGTAGACCGGCGAACACGGGTATGCCTTCCACATTGAAGCCAATACGAAAAAGCTCTGTTTTCATTTCATAATTCCACAGTATTCTGGACATCTGTGTTCGTGAATCTGTTGCAATCATGTTCATTGCATTATGGAGAAGGAAGCTGAGCAAGCAAAGAAGAAAGTTGTCGGTGCGAAATGGACGTATTTTTCGAACGTAGTCAGCAACAACAGTACACAGCCGGCGCTTCTTTGTTTACATTCCCGAAAGATGCAGTCAAGATGGAAGAACTCGGATAACAGAGACTCTAACCAGGAGGACTTTTGACTTGGATACACAGACGCCTGTAGAGAACTGGGACAACACAGACTCTTACCAGGATTACTTTGATTTGGATGACAAAGACGCAGACGTGCTACTGTGAGTATGCAGCTTTGGCTTCTAAACATTTGATCGCTTGACCGTATGTGCGCAACTTTTTTTTGCGTATGTACGTAACTTTTTTAAAATATATAAGCTTTATGAACCTTGGGTTAGGTGAACGGTCTTTTGGGCTGAGTGATTGTGTGTGTTGATCAGGTGTTTGAATTGTATTGGCGTGTTCTATGGAGCTAGGAGCTAGCATAGGAGCTAGGAGCTAGCATAACAAACACGCAGGTGTTTTTATGCAGGATTAATTTGTGGCATATTAAATATAAGCCTGGTTGTGTTGTGGCTAATAGAGTAAATATATGTCTTGTGTTTATTTACTGTTGTAGTCATTCCCAGCTGAATATCAGGTACCGTGAGTATGCAGCCTTGGCTGCTAAACATGTGATAGCTTGACCGTATGTGCGCGTCACGTACGTAACTTTTTAAAAATATATAAGCTTTATGAACCTTGGGTTAGGTGAACGGTCTTTTGGGCTGAGTGATTGTGTGTGTTGATCAGGTGTTTGAATTGTATTGGAGTGTTCTATGGAGCTAGGAGCTAGCAGAGGAGCTAGGAGCTAGCGTAACAAACACGCAGGTGTTTTTATGCAGGATTAATTTGTGGCATATTAAATATAAGCCTGGTTGTGTTGTGGCTAATAGAGTATATATATGTCTTGTGTTTATTTACTGTTGTAGTCATTCCCAGCTGAATATCAGGTCACCCCCGGCTCTCACAGCATCTTCCCTATCTGAATAGCTTCAACTCCCCACTAGTCCTTCACTTGCACTTTACTCATCCACAAATCTTTCATCCTCGCTCAAATTAATGGGGAAATTGTCGCTTTCTCGGTCCGAATCTCTCTCACTTCATGCGGCCATCATTGTAAACAATAGGGAACTTTGCGTATATGTTCAACTGACTACGTCACGCTACTTCCGGTAGGTGCAAGCCTTTTTTTTATCAGATACCAAAAGTTGCAATCTTTATCGTCGTTGTTCTATACTAAATCCTTTCAGCAAAAATATGGCAATATCGCGAAATGATCAAGTATGACACATAGAATAGATCTGCTATCCCCGTTTAAATAAAACAAATTCATTTCAGTAGGCCTTTAAGCAAAATATAGCGTAATTAATACCCACCTCTGGAAATATGCTTTTGCAGAAACTGAACCTCTAGAGTCAAGTGGTAAAATAATAGAAACATATTTGTTGATGAAGGTCATTTAGGAATAGATTTTGTTGCTACATGAATTCCGTTACCAGTTTAAAAGACAGCTGGTGAGAAAGGAAGACGGAAGTGAGGGTAACCACTTGGTTGCCCTTGTTTTTGCCTTTGCTCTGACTCCAACCTCCTCTCTCCACGCTGAGCTGAAGACTCCCAATGGGTGGGGTACAAGGTACTCGAGGGGAAACAGGCGGAGCAAAGGCAACACATTTGGCAGCCAACCAGCCAACTCCAACCACCGGCGTGTTTGAGTGGTTGCTATGACAAGCAGGGAGTGGGCCTCCTGTACCTCCATCATCTCCTGAGGAGAGCTTAAACCAAGAGGATGGAGACAGAACTCTGGGAAAATCTGAAAAATATGTTTTTTACCCCGGATATCCCGTCACGTGTAAATAAACCAAACCAAGCCTCAGAAACAATTAAAAGTGAGCAAAACCACCAAACACAACAATAAGTGATATCACAATGACTATGTGTTTGTTTGAAAAATAAGCATTTTGACATGAGGCGGGTGTGCAACATCTAACGTGTTAACACGGGAATTGACTATTTTTCTTCCTGAATGATAAAGTGAAACTGGATCCTAAATAAACACACCAGCAGTCACTATGGATTATAGCCTGTCATGGAAAGCAAGACTCTATTGTTAGTGATATACACAATCAGCCACTAAGCCCCTGTTTAAGGAATCTGCAACCTTTTTTTTATTTTTTTTTATTTATTCATTTTACTGTCAGCGGAAAATTTGTGTCATGTCAAACCAGCCCCGAGGGCACTGGCGGAGAAGCACAGCGTGGAGGAAATGTGGCTTCGGTTAGCCCGATTTGCCTGTTTCCAGTTGCTGAAAAAGGTAAGGCTTTGTTTGTTTGTTTGTTGAGATGTCACCAGCGAACTAAATTATCGTTTACCACCCATCCCATATTGAGATGAAATTACAGGTAGCATGACTCAGCACTTTTACCGGCTTCCCAACAGTCAACATCCTGCCCTGTTAGGCTAAAAACAGTCAATTTCTATTTATTGCGAGCTACAGCCTGTTAAGTAACACTACAGCCTGTTTATGATATTGTATGCATATTTTTTTTCTCAAAGTTCATCTGGTTTTGACGAAGAAACAAGGTCAAAAACATTGGCAGGTATTGAATCCTTGTATCTACACTGCAAAAACTGAAATCTAAGTAAGATTAAATATCTCAAATAAGGGTGATATTTGCTTATTTTCTGTCTGATAAGATAATTCTTCTCACTAAGCAGATTTTATGTTAGAGTGTTTTACTTGTTTTAAGGGTTTTGGTCCTAAATTCTCTCAGTAAGATATTACAGTTTGTTGCTAAGATTGTATGACCTATATTGAGTAAAACATGCTTGGAACTACAATATCAACTGTTGCAAAGCTGTGTCGTCAACACTCACAAGTATAAAACTCCTTTTTTTAAAGTAATAATTTCTTATTTCAAGCATGAAAAAAAAAATCATGATTTTGACACAATTGTGTCTCATAATTAAAACAGATGACAGCCAAATGGACTTTGCTGTTTTATTTTCAATGAAACAATAGAAAATACGTACTCATAAAGTAGTACAGTTGGCACAGTACAGCAAACTGACAGTTGATATTTAAACATTTAAACATGTGACATTTCAAACAATTTTGAACAGAAATATTTCATGCACATTCAGATAAATTCTTCAAAATTACAATTTAAAAAAATTTGGCCGGGGGCCAGGCTGTATATATGCGCACTAATTGACTGAAAGAGCACACACTTGGCGCGATGATGTCATCTTGTCGATGGAAAAATTTACTTTTAGACCATATGATTTGCCTGAGCGGCTAGGAGACTCCGAGAGTAACAAGCGGTTGCCTTGTTGCCTTTCCATTAGGAAAAATAAATTAGTTTTTAGTATAAGTTTGCTGGTTTCAAGAAATGTAATGCCGAGCGCATATCATTATGTTAAGATAATGGCACTAGCATTTACTTAATTTAAGAATATTTTTGAACATATTGAGCAAAAAGGTCCCTTTTTTTTCTACCAACAAAATTGCACTTGTTATTAGTGAGAATATACTTATTTTAAGGTATTTTTGGGTTCATTGAGGTTAGCTAATTTTACTTGTTTTGAAAAGTCTTGACAAGCCAAATTTTCTTGTTCTATTGCTAGATAATTTTGCTTAGTTCAAATAAAATACCCCTCATTTTTGTATTTTTTTTTCTTGTTTTTGAACACTGACTTTTTGCAGTGTACTGTACATAGTTAAAAAAAACCTTTGGTAATTACTCTTAAGTGGCAAATTGTATTTCATTTGTACAAACATTTAAGTTGTTTGTCTATAAATCTATTTATGTTGGCATACCCATTATTCTTAATGATGCTAGCTAGCTACATAGCCTGTACAGCAAGATACACAGAAAATAATATATATTTTTTTAGGGGCTTCAACATACTTAAAAATGTTCCATATTTTGTAAGCATGTGTATGCTGTCAAGAGTTTACACTTTTAAGGATTCTAAACAGTTATGTTTAACATATATCAGTCTACCAATTGATTAATCCATTTGGCTATCCCTATTATTATCATTAATGATGCTAGCTAGCTACATAGCCCGTACAGCAAGCTACACAGTATTGAATAAGATATATTTTTCTAACATACTCAAAAAATAATTATGAGTTGCGAGTGTTGGGTTAAATTTTGGAGTTGCTTTTATGAAGAGCAATCCATTTTTTTTGTTATAAGGGTATTTTTTTAACTCAATTACTGGGTTTTCATAACTATTAACCATTTTTGGGTTGTTTTTCAATTAGTAATGCATTTCTGGGTAAAAAGCTTTTTTTATTATTAAAAAGGTACTTTTTTCTTGAAGGGAATTTTATTAAGGATTAATCTCATTAACATTATTTACAATCACACATCTTATGTACATGAAAATATTTGAGCATGCTGTATAGAACTACTATAACCATACACGGCAATTATTGTATAAAAAAAAAATGTCACTCATATCTTGCTTTTGAGTATATTTTAATGGAATAAAAATAATTTTGACCAGTAGTTGGGAAGGAGTAGGACAAACCAGCAGTAACATGTATAATTTTTAACCAACTATTGGGTCAAGGAGCGCTTAATTGCGCAACCCAATAGTTGGGTTTGGAATAACCCAACCTTGTAGTGAGCATAACTCAGCTTTTGTGTCAAAGAAATTCAACCCAATAATTGGGTTATGAATCAACCAACACTGAGTTAGCATAACTCAACTTTTTTGGGTGAAATAATTCAACCCAATAGTTAGGTTGGGAATAACCCAACTTTAAGTTATCATAACTCAACTTTTGGGTTAAATAATTCAACGCAAAAGTCGGGTTGAAAAAATTAACCCAAAATGTTGAGTTAAAGGCCTACTGAAATGACATTTTTTTATTTAAACGGGGATAGCAGATCCATTCTATGTGTCATACTTGATCATTTTGCGATATTGCCATATTTTTGCTGAAAGGATTTAGTATAGAACGTCGATAAAGTTCGCAACTTTTGGTCTCTGATAAAAAAAAACCTTGCCCCTACCGGAAGTAGCGTGACGTTGTCAGTTGTTCACTCCCTCATATTTTCCTATTGTTTTCAACGCAGCTAGAGCTATTCGGACCGAGAAATCGACGATTACCCCATTAATTTGAGCGAGGATGAAAGATTTGTGGATGAGGTACGTTAGAGTGACGGACTAGAATGCAGTGAAATACATATTTTTTTTCGCTCTGACCGTAATTTGTGGATGAGGTACGTTAGAGTGACGGACTAGAATGCAGTGAAATACATATTTTTTTTTGCTCTGACCGTAACTTAAGTACAAGTTGGCTCATTGGATTCCACACTCTCTCCTTTTTCTATTGTGGATCACGGATTTGTATTTTAAACCACCTCGGATACTATATCCTCTTGAAAATGAGAGTCGAGAACGCGAAATGGACATTCACAGTGCCTTTTATCTCCACGACAATACATCGACGAAGCTCTTTAGCATGAGCTAACGTGATAGCATCTGTCTCAAATGCAGATAGAAACAAAATAAATAAATCCCTGACTGGAAGGATAGACAGAATATCAACAATACTATTAAACCATGTACATGTAACTACACGGTTAATAGATCTCAGCCTGGCAAAGCTTAACAATGCTGTTGCTAACGACGCTAAGGCTAACTTAGCAACTTAGCAACCGGACCTCACAGAGCTATGATAAAAACATTAGCGCTCCACCTATGCCAGCCAGCCCTCATCTGCTCATCAACACCCGTGCTCACCTGCGTTCCAGCGATCGACGGCGCGACGAAGGACTTCACCCGACCATCCGTGCGGTGGGAGGCTAGCATCGGCTAGGCGTCTGCTATCCAAGTAAGTAGTCCTTGTTGTGTTGCTACAGCCAGCCGCTAATACACCGATCCCACCTACAACGTTCTTCTTTGCAGCCTCCATTGTTCATTAAACAAATTGCAAAAGATTCACCAACACAGATGTCCAGAATACTGTGGAATTATGAAATGAAAACAGAGCTTTTTTGTATTGTATTCAATGGGGAAGGCATACCTCTGTTCCCCTGGCTACGTCACGCGCATACGTCATCCTCCAAAGGCTTTTTCAACCGGAAGTTTAGCGGGAAATTTAAAATTGCACTTTATAAGTTAACCCGGCCGTATTGGCATGTGTTGCAATGTTAAGATTTCATCATTGATATATAAACTATCAGACTGCGTGGTCGGTAGTAGTGGCTTTCAGTAGGCCTTTAAAATAACTCAAATAAGGAGTTTGTCCTTTTCTGAACCAGCAGTTGGGTTAAAATCGGGTTATTTTTTAACCCAACATTTTTTAGTGTGTGTGTAACCTGGCTAGAACTTACACCTTTGGGGGGTTCTGGACACAACCTGACAAAACTTGTGTAAAAAGTAAGCGTGAAAATATTAGCACTGACAAATTGACACAAATATTCACGATGAAAAAACGCAGAACCTGTGCTGTATAACATTCAGTCAATCGGCCAATTAGTTTGAAGGTGCCATTTTGCTATCCGATCAAACTCTTCTTCGGGAATATTCTCGGTCGACACCACAATCAAACCACAAGTCGGTAAGTTGTGGGTAAAGCTCGAGCAGAAAGCGCACTGCAGAGGGTTTTAATATTGGAACAGGCCAACAGTGCGTCCGATTGACACAATATCTGGCACGCAGGTTCATCAAGGCCGGCGGACGGGGGGAAGATAGATCCCCACACCTACGCGAACACGCATAGATAGTCAGCCATTTTTGCTTTAAAAGAGAAGCACTAAGTTCAAAGTACACTAAGTATCTGTCATTTCAATTATAGATAACACAGAACAGCCATGTCAAGCTGTCATCTCATGCAACACCCTGGCTGGGGGGTGCGGCGGGGGGTGATCTTAGGACCTTTTAGAAGGAGAAACCGTCAATCGCACTCCACGGGTACGAGGTTGCGTCCACTTTCCAAGAGGGTGACGCTACTTTAATGTCTAACCTGCACCCACCACCCTCTGCCAGATGTTATCAGCATGCACTGGTCAAGTGAGTGGGCGGTGACGTGGGGGGGAGTCGAGGAGTGGGGTCCTTTTTTAGGTCTTCCTCGGGTTTCAACACTGTCCAGACGCTGCCTGAGTGGGCCACTGCCGGAGGCCAGCACCCTGAGGGAGCTGGGGGTCTGGAGGTGGGGGAGCGGGGGAAGTTGCCACCAGGAAACTTTCTCAATGGATTAAAAAGCTTTTTTATCACCATGTGGATTGGCACTTGAAGATAATGCGTTAACCTGAGAGGGGAGGGTGGGGGCGGTGACCAAAGGAGGGTGGTTATCCAGAGGTGTTGCTGGTTGGTGATAGAGATCCGCATAAGTGGTATTAAAGTGGAAAACAGGTTTGACTGGAATGACAGGAATGACATTTTCTATGGACTTTAGGCGACTGATCCGACCAGAATCGGTTGTAACAAAAAACCCTGACAAACGGCTTCTGATTTGTTAAATAAAGCCAGGTATTGAAACTACAGAAAGAGATTAAACAAGTCTTTGGATGTGTCAGACTCCATAAATCTGCCAAGTGAGACATCAACACAACCGCCAGCGCCTTGATCATAATTCCAAACATACCACCAGCCCACCCTCTCTGTCTTTCTCTCTGACATTCCCACTACATCCTTATGGATCCATTCGCACTGGCCACCAAATTCGAGTTTTTTGCCCTCAAGCGACACAGAACGGATATTATTTTTGCTCGTCTAAACGCTCAAAAGTCTTTCAAATATGATATTTTCACATCAGAATTCGGCCACATCAGGACGTAGTCCAAATTCGATTGGAATCTGATCCTTCAAATGTGACTTCAGTCTAAACGGAAATGAGACCTGTTTGTGACTTTTTCGTCTTTGGTCAAACGAGGTCATTCGTGTGTGCAGGAAGACGTTGCCTGCCAGCGCAAGTGGATACGTCATCACAACCTGCTCACTGGCCTGGTGGTTAGATTGGTAGGTTATACCAAAGACTATAAAAAAATGGGACCCATTGCCTCCCTGCTTGGCACTCAGCATCAAGGGTTGGAATTGGGGGTTAAATCACCAACATGATTCCCGAGCACGGCCACCGCTGGTGCTCACTGCTCCCCTCACCTCCCAGGGGGTGGACCAAGGGAATGGGTCAAATGCAGAGGGTAATTTCACCACACCTAGTGGGTGTGTGACTATCAGTGGTACTTTAACTTTAACTTTTAACATCCAGTTTCATCAGCGCTGTTTCGGTGATCAAAGTATTTTTTTGGTGACAAAATTTTTAGTGCATCACTAGTCAATAGTACACAAATGATAGGCTATATGTAATATATTAAGATTTGGCATGTGAGCAATATGTGGACAATTAGGACTACATTTTCTGCAATTGGGTGCATTTCTACTCTATATTTTACTTTCAGATTCATTCCCAACCTCTTTTGGCTCTTTTTGACACTTACATGTCCCATGTAATGTCTCACAGAATTAATTTTTTTTTTAGTAAATCATTTACTGACATTATTATAATGGAGAATACAATGTCAAATTCTACAAAACCCAAAACCAGTGAAGTTGGCACGTTGTGTAAATCGTAAATAAAAACAGAATACAATGATTCGCAAATCCTTTTGAACCTATATTCAATTGAATGGACTGCAAAGACAAGATATTTAACGTTCGAACTGGTAAACTTTGTTATTTTTTGCAAATATTAGCTAATTTGAAATTTGATGCCTGCCACATGTTTTAAAAAAGCTGGCACAAGTGGCAAAAAAGACCGAGAAAGTTGAGGAATGCTCATCAAACACTTATTTGGAACATCCCACAGGTGAACAGGCTAATTGGGAACAGGTGGGTGCCATGATTGGGTATAAAAGCAGCTTCCATGAAATACTCAGTCATTCACAAACAAGTATGGGGCGATGGTCACCACTTTGTGAACAAATGCGTGAGCAAATTGTCAAACAGTTTAAGAACTGGTGCGTTGTGGGTCGGGTGAATGTGGAAATAGTGTCAAAAGCGCTTTAAGTACCTTGAAGGTATAAAAGCGCTATACAAGTATAACCCATTTACCATTAACAATACACGGAAGTGATATTTTGACATGAAAATGAATGTTTAAAAACACAGATTTTCACGTTTTGGGGTGAAAAGTATCATTTTTGTTGTAATATGGTTTCTGCAGGAGGACAAACATGACACAAACCGTCCCAATTGTTAGAAAGCCCACTGTTTTTATAGGTGTGTGTGTATGCTTCACTGATGAAGCGCCGTTTTGTCCAACTAATCTCACCCCGTCTTGTGGACTGTAACTCAACAGTTTGTTTATATGCACAACTTTCTCCGACACTGCCACAGAAAGACGTTTTTTTTATAATCACTCCTTCTTTGTCTCATTTTGTCCACCAAACGTTTTATGCTGTGCGTGAATGCACAAAGGTGAGCTTTGAAAAACACTGATCTAACACTGATCCAAACATTCAGCTGGGGGAAAAAAAAATTTTGCTCCACTTTGGCCTGCAGTGTAAACATAGTCTATATCACCCTGAAGGCTGTTAAAGCACTGTCGGGGGCTATCACCGAGCTCTTAAACGTCCCAAGTGTCGACACTGTACTGTTTTTTTTTTTTTTTTAACCGTGGCATTTAATGCGGCGAGTAAATCCCTCGGGGGACCTGTTATTCCTCCAAGAATGTAATTACATACTTTCAAATAAAACTTGAAAGGGCCCAACAAGTTTTAAAACAGTGTGTTCTCCCAGGTCGGCGGGGGGAGGAATTCAAAGTAGTCGGAATATGCTAACATCTCTGTGTGGGCGAACCAGGAGTGAGGAGAGGAGTGTGTTTGCAAAGACTCGTTTTAAACGGCGGTGACAGGCTGAAATTAATGATTGTGCTTGTTTATTCCAAACGATGTTAATCCTTTGGTCTTTGCTACTTTTACTACACCTGCTCATCACCCCCACCCCCCGAGTATAGTGGCTGTGTACTTAAAGCAATGACTCACTCCCTTGACGTAGTATTTTGTGGATCATGCTGGGATTTAACTCTCCTGGGCGAGCATGTATGCATTAGGTCATCACCAGGGTCGTCGATCGGTCGTCCTTCCGATCAAGCTCATTGAAGGGCTGCCCGTTGTACGCGTGGAAATTGGCGTAAACCTTAAGTAAGAGGTGGGGGCAAAACGCCTCCAGGTTCCACCCTGGACCGCATCATTAAAAAACGGAGGGAATGGTTGCACACTTTGAAGAGAAAACCTGAGGGCAAGCAGCGTGTAATTGCCTTGCGCTGGAACGGTCAGCGTCTTAGGGAGCGGTCAGAATAACCTGGCAAAGTCGGAATAGAAAACTGCGTTTTTAGGTGTTGCAAGCGGAGATTTTTGACAAAAAAATTGTACTAAATCAATTCCTTTTACTGGCTTTTCTGTCCGGGTTAGGTTAAAAAAAAAAGTGCTTTATTACTTTATTTTAAAAAAAAAAAAAGAAAATGTTCGTATTACTTTATTTAAAAATTCAAAACAAAGTTTTTTATTACTTTATTTTTGTATTACTTTTTTTCCTGTACTATACTGAGTCTTTGATTTATTTTGTATAATTTTCCATTTTGTCTATTATTTGTGCACTTTAATTTTTTTGAAGTTGTTATTGATTTACTCTATCAATTGACCACAGCCAGGACTATTTAAGTGCATTAGAGTGTCCGCCCTGAGATCGGTAGGTTGGAGTTCAAATCCCAGCCGAGTCATACCAAAGACTATAAAAATGGGACCCATAACCTCCCTGCTTGGCACTCAGCAACAAAGGGTTGGAGTTGGGGGTTAAATCACCAAAACGATTCCCGGGCGCGGCGCCGCTGCTGCCCACTGCTCCCCAAGGGGATGGGACAAATGCAGAGGACAAATTTCACCACATCTAGTGTGTGTGTGACAATCATTGGTACTTTAATTTTTAATCTTAATCACTCCCTGTTACAACTAAATACATTCCTTTTAGTGGAATATATATATATATATATATAAAAGTTATATATATATATATATATATATATATATATATATATATATATATATATATATATATATATATATATATATATATATATATATATATATACATATATATATATATATATATATACATAAAAGTTTTTTACTACCTTATTTTAAAAAAAAAGTTTAAAAAAAAGTTTTTTATTACTTTATTTAAAAAAAAAAAAGTTTTTATTACTTAATTTTTTTTTAAAACAACTATTTTTTAATACTTTTAAAAAAAATAAAGTTTTTTATTACTTTATTTAAAAAAAAAATGTTTTGTATTATTTTATTACTTTATTTTCCTGTACTATACTGAGTCTTTGATTTATTTTGTATAATTTTCCATTTTGTCTATTATTTGTGCACTTTAATTTCTTTGAAGTTGTTCTTGATTTACTCTATCAATTGACCACAGCCGTGACTATCTAAGTGCATCACTCCCTGTTAAAACTAAATAAATTCATTTTACTGGCTTTCCTGTCCGAGTTAAGTTAAAAAAAAAAAGTTTTAAAAAAAAAGTTTAAAAAAAAGTTTAAAAAAAAAAGTTTTTTATTACTTAATTTTTTTTTTTAAATAAAGTTTTTATTACTTTATTTAATTTTTTAAAAGAACAGTTTTTTAATACTTTATTTTAAAAAAAAAATATATTTTTTATTACTTTATTTTTTTATTACTTTATTTTCCTGTCCTATACTACACTTTCATTTTTTTGAAGTTGTTCTTGATTTACTATATCAATTGACCACAGCCGTGACTATTTAAGTGCATCACTCCCTGTTAAAACTAAATAAATTCCTTTTACTGGCTTTCCTGTCCGGGTTAGGTTAAAAAAAAAAAGTTAAAAAAAAAAAGTTTTTTATTACTTTATTTTTTTTTTTAAATAAAGTTTTTATTACTTTATTTTTTTTAAAAGAACAGTTTTTTAATACTTTATTTTAAAAAAAAAAGGTTTTTATTACTTTATTTTCTTAAAAAAAGAAGTATTTTATTACTTTCTTTTTTTATTACTTTATTTTCCTGTACTATACTGAGTCTTTGATTTATTTTGTATAATTTTTCATTGGGTTAAAAAAAAAAGTTTTTAAAAAACACTTTTTTATTCCATCCATCCATCCATTTTTTACCGCTTGTCCCTTACTTTATTTAAATAAAAAAAGGGTTTTATTTAATTAAAAAAACAAAAGTTTTTTAATACTTTTTTTATAAAAAAAAAGTTTTTTTATTACTTTATTTTTTAAAAATAAAGTTTTTTATTACTTTATTTTTTTATGACTTTATTTTCCTGTACTATACTGAGTCTTCGATTTTTTTTGTATAATTTTTCATTTTTTCTATTATTTGTGCACTTTCATTTTTTTGAAGTTGTTCTTGATTTATTATATCAATTGACCACAGCCGTGACTATTTAAGTGCATCACTCCCTGTTAAAACTAAATACATTCCTTTTACTGGCTTTCCTGTCCGGGTTAGGTTAAAAAAAAAAGTTTAAAAAAAATAGTTTTTTATTACTTTATTTAAAATAAAATAAAAAGTTTTTATTACTTTATTTTTTTTTTAAACAACAGTTTTTTAATACTTTATTTGAAAAAAAATAAAGTTTTTATTACGTTATGTTTTCATTACTTTATTTTCCTGTACCATACTGAGTCTTTGATTTATTTTGTATAATTTTCCATTTTGTCTATTATTTGTGCACTTTCATTTTTTTGAAGTTGTTCTTGATTTATTATATATATTGACCAGAGCCGTGACTATTTAAGTGCATTACTCCCTGTTAAAAAATTGCACACTGTCGAAAACCTTGTCGAAACGAGTCTGTGCAGTTTATATTAAAAACCGGCAGCAGTGTCGATGGATCTAACTAAAGCATTTGACACAATAAATCATAATATTTTAATCAAAAAAATAGAACTGTATGGCATTAGAGGGTTGGTCTTAAACTGGATTAGAAGTTATTTAACAAACACGAAACAATACGTGAAGCTAGGCGAACACACTTCTACAACGCTAAATATATCCTGTGGTGCACCTCAGGGATCAATACTAGGACCAAAATTATATCACTCCTGCTTTGTCTCATTTTTTCCACCAAACGTTTTATGCTGTGCGTGAATGCACAAAGGGGAGCTTTGTTAATGTTATCGTTTTGTGTTGAGTGCTAATCAGGAATATTTGGTCACTGCATGACTGCAAGATAATCGATGCTAACATGCTATTTAGGCTAGCTGTATGTACATATCGCATCATTATGCCTAATTTTTAGATATATTTGAGCTCATTTAATTTCCTTTACTTATGTCCTCTGTGTATTTAATTTATATTTGCATGTCTCATGACACATTATCTGTATGTAATATTGGCTGCATTTCTGATAGTTGTGTGCCATGTTGTTCCAGACCACAGGAAATGTTACCCAGCTTGCAAAGATTGTAATAGATCCATTAGAAGAAGACAGCCTGACGTTTCCTTTAACTTAGACACACACATCTATACCTTTGGCCAATCTAAGACAGTCATTTCCAGGAGTTATTAGTTTTACTAATGTTTTCCAATGTTGTAAACATTTGTAGAATAAATATTACATTTCAACATTCTGTCTGCAACACATAGTAGGCTAATATAGCTAATATAGACACTTACATCATGTGTTGTCTTCATTATAACACTTATATAAGACTTTTCAAGTCATTTTGATAGTAGGCTAATATAGCTACAATAGACACTTACATCATGTGTTGTCTTCATTACAACACTTATATAAGACTTTTAAAGTCATTTTGATAGTAGGCTAATATAGCTACAATAGACACTTACATCATGTGTTGTCTTCATTATAACACTTATATAAGACTTTTAAAGTCATTTTGATAGTAGGCTAATATAGCTACAATAGACACTTACATCATGTGTTGTCTTCATTATAACACTTATATAAGACTTTTAAAGTCATTTTGATAGTAGGCTAATATAGCTACAATAGACACTTACATCATGTATTGTCTTCATTACAACACGTATATAAGACTTTTAAAATCATTTTGATAGTAGGCTAAAATAGACCCTTACATCATGTGTTGTCTTCATTATAACACTTATATAAGACTTTTAAAGTAATTTTGATAGTAGGCTAATATAGCTACAATAGACACTTACATCATGTGTTGTCTTCATTATAACACTTATATAAGACTTTTAAAGTCATTTTGATAGTAGGCTAATATAGCTACAATAGACACTTACATCATGTGTTGTCTTCATTATAACACTTATATAAGACTTTTCAAGTCATTTTGATAGTAGGCTAATATAGCTACAATAGACACTTACATCATGTATTGTCTTCATTACAACACGTATATAAGACTTTTAAAATCATTTTGATAGTAGGCTAAAATAGACACTTACATCATGTGTTGTCTTCATTATAACACTTATATAAGACTTTTAAAGTCATTTTGATAGTAGGCTAATATAGACACTGAAATCATGTGTTGTCTTCATTATAACACTTATATAAGGCTTTTAAAGTCATTTTGATAGTAGGCTAATATAGACACATCATGTGTTGTCTTCATTACAACTCTTATGTAAGACTTTTAAAGTCATTTTGATAGTAGGCTAATATAGCTAATTAGCCACTTACATCACAGGTTGCCATCATCATAACACTTATATAAGTCTTTTAATTTTTTGCGGCTCCAGACCGATTACTCTTTTGTATTTGTGGTCCAATATTGTACTGTTAGAATATCATTAAAACGTCAATTGCGCATAATAAGGTACCTTTAAAACCAAATTAAAATTCACAACAATAGGGGGCGCCTGGGAGCTAGGGTTATTACTGACTGTTGCTTTAAGAACAGATCTCAACTTGGAACATAAATATTCTTTGCGGCGAGAAGGTTTTCAGTGTTTATCTAAACGGGGGAAACGTGCTACAAGAGACGTTCCGGAAAAAGTTTAAAAGTATCTTGTGGTCGGCTCGCTGTGGGAGGGAGTGAGTGAGGTGGGCAGAGGATAAAAAGGTGAGTTTCAACACAGCTTTCCCCCGGAAAGACTCAACATCCATCCCTCTATTTACTTCCAGCCTCATGAGTTTACATGCCAATTCCATTACAGGGATTAAAATACTTTGTCCAATCCGTCCGCAAACGCCGTTTCTTTTATCCGTTTTTTTTTTTTTTTTTTTTGCTCCCTCATCCTTGCACCACTTACAGGGCCTGGGGTTAGGGGATTACGGGACAACCCCGGAGAAACACGAGCCGAAGACAGTTCCAGCCGGCCCGAGTGTTAAGTGAAAGCCGGAGTTTGATCAATGGACGCGACGGGTGTCTGCACCGGCGAGCACTTTGCGGGAGAAGAAAGAGAAAAAGGAAGGTGTGTTGTGACATGGTATGAGCCGCTGCTAAATTAAGAGGCGGCGTTAACAGGTGAGCGGCTCCAAGCGGGGTTTAGTGACACTTGCATGGAGGCTCGTATCCCCCATCTAAGGCCCCTTCTACACTAAGGTTATATAGGGTAAATCCCACCTAACCTTATCCTTGTCCACACACACATTGGTCGTTTAAGACCCCCCCATTGTCGAACAGTTTAAGAACAACTTTTCCCAACGAGCTATTGCAAGGAATTTAAGGATTTCCCCATCTACGGTCCGTAATATCATCAAAAAGTTCAGAGAATCTGGAGAAATCACTGCACGTAAGCGGCAAGGCTGAAAACTAACACTAAATGCCTGTGACCTTCGATCCCTCAGGCGGTACTGCATCAAAAACCGACATCAGTGTGAAAAGGATATCACCACATGGGCTCAGGAACACTTCAGAAAACCACTGTCAGTAACTACAGTTTGTTGCTACATTTGTAAGGGCAAGTTAAAACTCTACTATGCAAAGCGAAAGCCATTTATCAACAACACCCAGAAACGCCGCCGGCTTCGCTGGGCCCGAGCTCATCCAAGATGGACTGATGCAAAGTGGAAAAGTGTTCTGTGGTCTGACGAGTCCACATTTCAAATTGTTTTTGGAAACTGTGGAGGTTGTGTCCTCCGGACCAAAGAGGAAACGAACCATCCGGATTATTATAGGCGCAAAGTTCAAAAGCCAGCATCTGTGATGCGGGTGTATTAGTGCCCAAGGCATGGGTAACTTTTACATCTGTGAAGGCACCATTAATGCTGAAGGGTACATACAGGTTTTGGAGCAACATATGTTGCCATCCAAGCAACGTTATCATGGACGCCCCTGCTTATTTCATCAAGACAATGCCAAGCCACATTCTGCACGTGTTATAACAGCGTGGCTTCGTAGTAAAAGAGTGTGGGTAGTAGGCTGGCCTGCCTGTAGTCCAGATGGTTGATAATAAATAGGTAAGTATTTAGGCCTACCATAGTTTTCTGTTTGAGTAATTTCACTTGATCAAACCTTTTCTAACATTCCACACTACAAAATAACAAAAGTATAATTCCTGCTGTTATCATATCGGGTCAATAACGGTATCGGCCTATACTTAAGATTCCAATATTGGTACCGTAAGTGAAAAAGTTGTATTGGGCCCCCCTCCTGGTATAAATATAGCCTTATGATGTCTGCCTGGCAACAAGTGAGTACATAACAGGTACATGACAGGTATAACTGTCATACCTGTCATACATTAGAAAATAAAAGCAGGTTCTTATCAAGCTGCAGAAAACTAATAAAGAACGCAAAATAGCCCCCTCTAATTGTTTTTAACAATGCCAAATAAAAAGTAGTTTAAATGACGGTGATCCAGACCACACCCCAAAATGTTTCTAATCCCATTTTTTATATTTCCTGGAAAGTTTCATCAAAATCTGCCCATAACTTTTTGAGCTATTTTGCTAACTAAAAAACAGGCAAAATAATTACATTTTATGTCTATTTTATATTCAATTTACAATAGCTGGGTTTCAATCACATGACCTAGAGGCACATCCGGGCATTTCCGGGTTTCAGGCGATGGTCTAGAGCCCCACTAGGCTACTGGCTGTTTACCTGAATCAGTGAAGTTTTGGGCATATTTTGAAAGGTTTAAAGGCAAATATAAACCATTTATCATCACCAAGACGATACTGCTCGATACAACCCCACTTCATTTGACACTCACGGTATTTAGAGAAGAAAAGATTGGAGGCACATTATGTTTTTACATCAGGGGGGGTCCACAAATTAAGCATTAATCCATGAAAGACAAAGTTGCACTTATTTGTGCATTGCTAAAAGTACCGTACTTGATGAACGAGTGTCGTGCTGCTGTGATCGTGAAGCTAATAAGAAAAAGTATTCGTTTGTTTAGAGTTGATTTCCTGCTACAAATATTAGTCGCATCTAAAATTCATGTATGCAGTTGGTTTTATGGTGTGAAGTTCATATTTTGTCTCATTATTTGGCTATAAATGTCCCTGTTGTTCAGCAATGTTTGCTTGCGGTTTTAAGGTTCAGTATGTGCTGTTGAGCTTATGAGAGATTTATTCATCTAGTTTATTAATACTATTAAGGATATTTTCTTGATGCTATCAAATACCACCAAAGACGCTATAATGTGATCATCTGTGTCAAATAAAGCACTTGGCTTTCCTGCACAACAACAACAACGAAGCTTTTAGTTTCTGTTATGAAAATCGAGAAAGAAAATACGGTGGCTTGGACCAACATTCACAATAATTCTGACTCGGACTTAACATGACCTTAAGTTTATTTACACAAGCGGGTTTTCGTAGTTATATTTAGGCAGAGCAAGAACAAGCTAATGCAATCTTTTGTCCTTTATTTACGTTTAGTTCTGCTCTCAAACACTACTGATATAGTAGAGAATAAACTCGAGTGCGTCACAGAAAGTTTCTCAAACAAATCAAATGTTCAAACAAACATTTTACAAAGTGATCACTGCAGACACAAATGGTCCGATTGTACTCTACAAGATGATCAAAGTGATATTTTTTTAGATATAAAAAATTTTTTCGACGCACTTTTGTTTTTTCCCTGACTTTATTACCTTTATGAGCCACTTATTTCAGGACTCTATGAAAGCACTTTCCTATCTCTCTATTTGAATGACTGTAACACCTCAAAACAGAACAGCAATATGACATTTTCTGCTCAAACTCTACACTCACTCTAACTTGTTTTAATGCTATACTTAAGCTGCTTGACCATCATATGAATTAGGCCACAAAGAAGAGAAACATATGTAATGTCATATGCAACCCAGCTATTAGTACAACAACATGATATAATAATTTAATTAAAATCTAAAACATTTGTTTTTAATCCTTTGATTATCAGGAGTTCTACATTCCAACTTGAAATGTTTGCCATACTTTTGCCCCAGTTTTGGTACATTGTCTTGGTTATCTTAAGGCCAAGCATTGTGCGGAACAAACTCGCCCGTTTGCTTGCATATCAATCCCTGGAATCAAAAAGCCAAACAAACAATCCACACTTTGGTAACACAGTCTCTGTACTTTTTACAGGCCATTAAAGGCCTACTGAAACCCACAACTACCGACCACGCAGTCTGATAGTTTATACATCAATGATGAAATCTTAACATTGCAACACATGCCAATACGGCCGGGTTAACTTATAAAGTGCAATTTTAAATTTCCCGGGAAATACCAGGCTGAAAACGTCTCGGTATGATGACGTTTGCGCGTGACGTCACAGGTTGACACCATTGTGTCTCAATACAAACAGCGTCTGTTTTCATCGCAAAATTTCACAGTATTCTGGACATCTGTGTTGGTGAATCTTTTGCAATTTGTTTAATGAACAATGAAGACAGCAAAGAAGAAAGCTGTAGGTGGGATCGGTGTATTAGCGGCTGGCTACAGCAACACAACCAGGAGGACTTTGAGTTGGATAGCAGACGCGCTACCGTGAGTACGCAGCTTTCTTCCAAACATTTGATCGCTTGCCCGTCCGTGCGTGCCGCTATGTGCATGTCACGTACGTAACTTTGGGGAAATATATGTGCTGTATGAACTTTACGGAGGTGAACGGTACTTTGGGCTGTGGGATTGAGTGTGTTGTGCGGGTGTTTGAGTTGTATTGGCGGGTTATATGGACGGGAGGGTGGAGGTGTTAGTTATGCGGGATTCATTTGTGGCATATTAAATATAAGCCTGGTTGTGTTGTGGCTAATAGAGTATATATATGTCTTGTGTTTATTTACTGTTTTAGTCATTCCCAGCTGAATATCAGGTCCCACCCGCCTCTCACAGCATCTTCCCTATCTGAATCGCTTCCACTGCCCTCTAATCCTTCACTCTCACTTTCCTCATCCACAAATCTTCCATCCTCGCTCAAATTAATGGGGTAATCGTCGCTTTCTCGGTCCGAATCGCTCACGCTGCTGGCGTCCATGATTGAAAACAATGTGCAGATGTGAGGAGCTCTTCAACCTGTGACGTCACGCTACTTCCGGTACAGGCAAGGCTTTTTTTTTATCAGCGACCAAAAGTTGCGAACTTTATCGTCGATGTTCTCTACTAAATCCTTTCAGCAAAAATATGGCAATATCGCAAAATGATCAAGTATGACACATAGAATGGATCTGCTATCCCCGTTTAAATAAGAAAATCTCATTTCAGTAGGCCTTTAAGTAAAAATCAGCCAAAATGGGGCCAAAAAAAGTTGTGGGTGCCAGCACATTCATAAGAAACACCATTGAATTCAAGAAAGAACTCAGGTGGCATCCACATGGCTCTCCCATCCACTCCTCATCACATTATTTGTTATAGGGAAAATTGCTTAAGTTTTGTTACTTTTTTGTCTGACCTTTTGGAACCAAGAAAAACTGCTGCAGTGTGTCTTTATCACAAGCCACTCTGCTATCACCAGCGTGACAAGGTGAAACCGCTCCCTCCTGCTTACATGCCAACGTTTTCCTTATCAAGTTCATAACAAATGTCTTTATCACTTCTATGTGATTTTTTTTCTTTCTGTTTGCCGGTCTTATCGTAGCTTTGATATCTGCTGCAGCAAAGGTTTATCTCGATGCTTGTCTTCTATATAGCGACATCACACACTGACGTCACATCTGATTTATACCGCGTGTTCCCGCACATACCTGTTTTGTGTTACGACAACAAGCTTTGATTGTGTTTGCTCGCATGTGTCAGTGATGTGTTAAATCGCCTCCCTTTCAGTCATAACATTGCTGCGAAAACATTTATAACTCGCTCTAACGGCCAGAGCAGGTTTTATTAATAATTCGAAAATGCACATGTTTTTAATTTATCTTGCAAACATGAACTAGTGCAGGGGCAGAGAAGACAAAATACTGGAGTGTGTTTTTGGTCTTTTCTTCATTCGTCATCGCGACTTGAAAGTGACGGACGAGGTGAGGACGCCGCACGGAAGGATCCAGGCTTTGACAAAAAAATTAAGCGGCCATCAAAGGGAGTTCAAAAAAATACACACACACTAATGGTTTCAGTAACGACGTCAAAATGAGACAATTGGAGCATCATGCAAAAGGTATGTGCTTTAAGGTAAAGTGGCCTGAGTCACAAAAGAACATCCCTGAAGCTACACATGCGGAGATAAGTGTATACACCCACACACCCACGCACGCACTCGCACATCACACACCGGCGCACACAATGCAGCTTTTCTAGAACTTTTAGCATAGGGATTTAGCCTGGAGGCTCAAAAAGCAAACCGGAGAACAGAGCTAACTGACCTAAATCCATGCTGTCGAGGTGACGAATATGTGAAAGGATGACCGAAATGACTAATTGGATTGAAGCCGGCCAGATATCACTGCAGTATCATTCATCATTATTGATATCGCCAGTGCTTCCAAGCCTAATGACTGCTCAGTCAACATGGTCCTACTCGGCAGTGCTTATTCAGAGTGGAGCCAACAGCTGTAAATAATCGAAGACTTTCACACACATCATCCTTCTGTTGTGATACTCTGGCACACTTTAGCTTCACACTAGGAACTGGAATCTATTTTAAAGTACTTTTTAAGCAATGTCTGGTTTAGGGTGTCTTTGTAGTTTATTTTAAAGGCTGAGATCCGCCCAGAGTTCCTTGAGGCTCTGGATGCTGTGGGGCTGTCTTGGTTGACAAGACTCTGCAACATTGCGTGGAGTTCCGGGGCGGTGCCTCTGGATTGGCACACCAGGGTGGTGGTTCCTCTTTTCAAGATAGGAAACCGGAAGCCGTGGGGTCACACTCCTCAGCCTTCCCAGTAAGGTCTGTTCAGGTGTGCTAGAGAGGAGGCTACGCTGTATAGTCGAACCTCGGATCCAATAAGAGCAGTGTGGTTTTCGCCTTGTCGTGGAACTGTGGACCAGCTCTATGCTGTCGGCAGGGTCCATCCAGTCTACATGTGCTTTGTGGACTTGGAGAAGGCATTCGACCGTGTCCATCTGGAGGTCCTGGGGGGGAGTGCTCAGTGAGTATGGGGTATCTGACCGGCTGATTGTGACAGTCCGTTCACTGTATGATCGATGTTGGAGCATGGTCCGCATTGCCGGAAGTAAGTCGGACCTGTTTCCGGTGAGGGTTGCACGCCGCCAGGGCTGCCCTCTTGTCACCGGTTCTGTTCATACAAGTCATGAACAGAATTTCTACGGGCAGTCAGGGCGTTAACGGGATCCGGTTTGGTGGCTGCAGGATTAGGTGTCTGCTTTTTCCAGATGATGTGGCCCTGCTGGCTTCATCTGGCCAGGATCTTCAGCTCCTTCTGGATCGGTTCGCAACCAAGTGTGAAGCGACTGGGATGAGAATCAGCACCTCCAAGTCCAAGTCCATGGGTCTAGCCCAGAAAAGGGTTGACTGCCATCTCCGGGTTGAGGAGGAGACCTTGCCCCAAGTGGAGGAGTTTAAGTAGACTATAGATGATAGATGGAGGTTTAAAGTCACTAAAGTTTGTCACATAACACAAAAAATTGTTAATATTTGTTTTAACATAAAGGACTGTAAGTGGTTACAATACAGATACCGTATGGTACCAACATAAAAGTCTGTTAAAAATGATCAAATACATTAAATAAAATAAAAGAGTTATTAAAAGCCCCTAATACTACAAACACAATAATAAAACATAAATGTATATGTATGCATGGTTGTGCTTTTATTATGATTCCCAATTAAGTTATGGTGACCTCTGCTAATCCTGCAGCCAATATTTATCAGGGCCATCCAGCACGACACAGACGTTCTCACTATGGGCATTAAGCATGTAAGCTATGCGCATTATGGTTGTTGTCAGCTATTGATAGCGATTTGGCTAAATTTAGAAACTATTTAGTGATCATTAAATGTCTAGCCTATGAATGACTGTAAATTGCTGGTTGCTTCTCTGGGAGCCTGACATGCCAAACAGAAAGTGGAATTTAAGAAAATAAGAGCGCTGGACAGGAAATGAACACCAAAACACTGAACATCTCCAAACCTGGTCTAAGGCTTGATGAACACGCGCATAAACGCACACATGTGAAACAAGTTTACTCCAGGAGTCAGTAGAACTTAAGTACTCGTTAGTCAATTCAACAAGTTTTTTTTGTAAATCTGTGAATAAGCGAAAATCGCAGGCTGAGCAAGCAAATCGTTCTTTTAGTTGAGCCAACGATGCACATATCTTTAACATGTTAACTGCTTCCTTTTTTTTTTGGCACACAGGAGCGTAAGTAAGTTAACTAGTAAACAGAGACACCTACTCATGAGTCTTGATTCAATAAAACACTTGTGTGTAAAGATGAAGCAGTAATAATCATAAACCGCGTTATAACTTCCAACTGTTAGGTTCACCATTTTGAATGAGAAACTATCGTAAAACTGTGATTAATAACCACACCTGGAGAAGCAAGCTAGCGAGCTAATGGCAAGCTAGCTCAAATGCTAACATGAAAACAAGAGACATTAACGCTTTTCCCAATTACAAAGGTTATAACCAAATACAAACTTATGTACACACATTACTGTCTGAGCAACTAAGATATTAAATTGTGTATATGGAACCTATAAGCTGTGCTCTCTTAGGCCCTGTCTACATTAAGCCGGATAACTCCTTAAACGAATAATTATTTAGCCTAAGGCTCGTGCCAGCCACACTAAACCATCATTTAAGGTTCCCCTCCTTGGATAATTTTTTACACGGGTAAGTGCAACGTGTATTTCTTTAATCTCCGGCTCTTAGCTTTGTATTTACTCATCGATCGTTTACAAATTGAGTTCGGAGAGGAAGTGACGCCAGAAAGACCACACCCCACACAGGAAGTGACGTCAGAAAGAATGCGCCACAGCCAGCTTCATAACAAGCGGTTTCATAACTTGGAGCTAACCACTGGAAATATGGAGGCGAGTCATCCAGACATGCACGTGTTTCTCCTTCCGTCTGTACAGACGCTTGTGGAAATCACACATGAATACCTTAAGAGAAATCGATTGCAGCTATTTGGGATACAACACTTCTCAGACGGCAAGAGAACTTTCCAATGTCCAGGTCAACTGTGATTCTACCTACTGAAAAACTTTGTCCATTTGTCGAAGGAGAGACAACGATAATGCGGGCTCCCGTGGATGTGATAAAAAAGGTAGCGTGTTCCTTTTATTACCTGGCTAACGAGGGAAGGCTACGCTTTTGGACTGGCAAAGCAGACTGTATCAGTTATAGTCCGTCATGTATGTCGCGGACTCAACGTCTAGGTCCAGAGTATATAAAGTCACCAAAAAGGAATGGCCAATGAAGGTGAAGGCAAAAGACTGAGGAGTGTCCTGACCAGATATCTAGATCCCTAGATTGACTGATGTAAAATGTTCTTTGTCACATTGTTTACTTTCACATGTCCATTAAATATTTGATTAATTTACTATGGCTCAGGTGTGATTCACTACAATAGGGCCCCACAGCACACTGGATTCCAGTTAATTGAAATACCACAACACTGGATATTATTCAGTTAAGTTAAATTTCATTTAAGAACTTGCACACAAAGCAACACTGGAGGTGACTATGACGTGCACATTTTCCACGCATGCGTACCAGGTCGCGTCGCGCCGGCGGACGGAGGAGGTCTTAAACGACCATTGTGTGTGTGTGGACAAGGATAAGGTTAGATTTACCCTGGATAACCTTAGCATAGAAGGGGCCTTAGGACAGAGAGATGAATAAATAAGGTAGAAAAGCGCTATACAAGTAACCCATTTATCATTATTTATTTACACAAAAGGTATACACACAAGAAGTGAACTCAAATGACGTCACATATTTCAGGCGTAAAAAATGTACAAATGAAAACGGAGGAAGATAAACAACCTCTAAAGGCTTAGTTGGCCACATGCGTGGACAGCACCTTTTAACTCTTATTTCCAAAATTGGGTACACTGCTGAATTGGGGTCTTATGTGCTTATGTGGACACTTATACTGCCATCTGGTGGTGTCAGAAGAGTATAACATACAACAGAATTTGGAGAGAAAAAAAGTGTAAAAATAAGAATTAGAACGTCACTAAACATGAAGTACACGTTTGTTACTTATGGACTAAGTACATCATATAAAAAGATGATTCTTAGTTTTTATTCTAATTAGGGTCCAATAAGCCCAAATAGCAAAGAGAAATAATTAAAAAAAAGCATGTAAACAAACAGCTTGGGCCTTAAGAGGTTAATAGGGGGAACTGCACTTTTTTCGGAAGTTTGCCTATTGTTCGCAATCATTATTAAAGACATTATTAATGCATTCTAAATAAATGTAATTGAAAGTCCGCTTACAGAGGAGCTAATGGGAGCTCCACTATTCCACCCATAAATTCCAATAAATAACCATTCAAAAACCGCCAACAATACTCCATTAACATGTCATGACTTGAATATTAACCAAGTATTGGTGATATTGTTATTATAAGCACTAACACACACAAACTATTTATATCGCTGTTGCCAACACTTCCGTGTGTCCCAATGTTTACGTCATCGAGTCGTCTGCTGCTTCCTCGCTTCCTGTACGTTCATTGTAGATCATAAATCATGCATCTCACCTGGGCAGAAGATGTCTGAGGAGGTATTCCGACAAGTTGGGAGACTTTGACAGCCATTTAGGAGCCGGAAATGGCGAGGACGACACGAAAAGACGCTTGGTACCACTCGCCTCCCACCCCGTTTCTTCGTGAGGATGATGAGACATTCAAAATTCTAAATGGGAATATATGAACATCACAGCAGTCAGCATCCTAATGACAGAAGACATTGCACAGTAAGTGTTGTTTTATTATGTTTGTTGGCTCTCCTAAAGTCTGCAGTGAGCAGAAATCAGTGACTAAGAAAAAAAACAAAAAAAACAAATGTTGTGATGCGTTTTTGAAATTAATGTGCCGCGTATGTTTAAAATGATCAAAATACGTAACAATTAAATGTTATTCTATATATGTCCGTTACTACATAACATGTATACTTACATCATGTATATAAAACCTCAAAGGAAGTGTTTGGATGTTTATTTAAGGGCTTTGTAGGCGGAATTGCGCGGCTCCCATAGGCTCCATTGTAAGCGGACTTTTGATCGCATTTTTTAATATTTAGAATGCAAAAAAAAAAAAAAAAACATCCATCATCATGTGTTTCATAATGATTGTGAACGATAGGCAAAATTCCAAAATAAGTGCAGCTACCCTTTCAGTAGAAAGAACAATATTTTTATAATTTTTCTGACGAGTAAAGTAATTTTGTATATTTGTTTATTTTTCAAATACAACTATGTAAAATATGAGTGTGCATGTGTGTGTATAGGTACTCTTTGAGCACATTCTTCAATACTGTTACAATAACGATAACTTTGGTGACAAAACCGTGATATGACATTTTAATATTGTAATAATATTGTATTAATATTGTATTGTATTGTATTCCTAATTATATCTCTAAAACGAGACTCCCTTTTGTACAGCAAATCTGTTCTGGCAAAATAAACATACAATACACCCACACTGACAGAAAAAACCAAAACAAAACAAGCGACAATTGACATACCGTATTTTTCATACCATAGGGCGCACTGGAGTAAAAGGCCCACTGCCGATGAGCGGGTCTATTTAGGTCTATTTTCATACAAAAGGCGCACCGGATTACAAGGTGCATTAAAGGGGTCATATTATGATTTTTTTCTAAATGTAAAACCCTACCTTGTGGTCCACATAACATGTAATGGTGGTTCTTTGGTCAAAATGTTGCATAGATTATGTTTTACAGATCATCTTCAAGCCGCTTTCTGAGCGTCTCTTCAGGATGCGCCGTTTTGTGGGCCGTCTTATTTACGTGGTTCACCTTCGACAGCGTCTTCTCCCCGTCATGTTTGTTGTAGCGGTGTAGCGTGCAAGGACGGGGGTGGAAGAAGTGTCAAAAGATGGAGCTAACTGTTTTAATGACATTCAGACTCTACTTCAATCAATAACAAAGCAGCATCTTCTCATCCGTGGAACCCTGTAATAACTAAAGTTCCGTGGGTGAATTACAATACCGTTCAAAAGTTTGGGGTCACCCAAACAATTTTGTGGAATAGCCTTCATTTCTAAGAACAAGAATAGACTGTCGAGTTTCAGATGAAAGTTCTCTTTTTCTGGCCATTTTGAGCGTTTAATTGACCCCACAAATGTGATGCTCCAGAAACTCAATCTGCTCAAAAGAAGGTCAGTTTTGTAGTTTCTGTAACGAGCTAAACTGTTTTCAGATGTGTGAACATGATTGCACAAGGGTTTTCTAATCATCAATTAGCCTTCTGAGCCAATGAGCAAACACATTGTACCATTAGAACACTGGAGTGATAGTTGCTGGAAATGGGCCTTTATACACCTATGTAGATATTGCACCAAAAACCAGACATTTGCAGCTAGAATAGTCATTTACCACATTAGTAATGTATAGAGTGTATTTCTTTAAAGTTAAGACTAGTTTAAAGTTATCTTCATTGAAAAGTACAGTGCTTTTCCTTCAAAAATAAGGACATTTCAATGTGACCCTAAACTTTTGAACGGTAGTGTATGTAAACCCACTACAGTTTTTAGCGCTTTGATAGCTAGTCTACTGACAGATATAAGTAAGAACTTTACGTTACTTTATATTAGAAACGGCAACAGCGGAAGATGAATGCCACATAGAAGGTAGAAAAAAAGAAGAAGCATATGACTACGGTGTCGTCACAGACTACAAGGCGGACGCGCGCACATTTTCAGGACTTATGCAGGACCCAAATACACATCAGCAGGTACCAGAAGGTAAGAAAATTTGGTTTTGCGTAATATTGTGAAATAAGCCGTTTTGCATGAAAAAGTGCATGTAAAATGTCAATTAAAGATTGATTGGGCGCTTACTTAGAAATTGTAGTCCAAACATATTCATAGTTCCTTCCTGCTTTGTCATTTTTAAGAATATACTGGCAAATTGTTTTTGGCACACAGTGTTAGTGGTCAGACATGTTAGGATCCAATCCAGGTTGAAGATGTGCCAGGAACATATGCCACTTTTTGTTTTATTCATGTTACATTTGTGTTTTTGTCAATTTATTCTCAATGAATTTTTTTTAGTTAAAAAAAGAGGGATATGATTCTTACAACAGCTCACGATTCGATTTGATTATTGGAATGAAGACTCGATTCAGAATCAATGTTCGAGTCACATGAGCCTCGCAATATAGTACCGTATTTTACGGACTATAAGGCACACTTAAAATCATTTCATTTTCTCAAAAATCTACAGTGCGCCTTATAACCCGGCGCCTAATGTGCAGCATGATTCTGGTTGTGCTTACTGACCTCGAAGCAATTTTATTTGGTACATGGTGTAATAAAAAGTGTGACCAGTAGATGGCAGTCATACATAAGAGATACGTGTAGACTGCAATATGATGGCAGTAAACAACACCAAAACTTTATATGTTCCATTGAGAATATAGAACATTACACACGGCGCTCAAAAATCTGTAAACATGTTTTTAGGACGACTTCGGTAAGCTATGAAGCCGCACCGCTTGATGGATTGTCGGCGCATTAAACATTCGAGTATTATTATGGTGTGTATAAGGACCGCAAAACGGCACCTATTAGCAGACATATTACCTGGCGTGGTTCGTAATATTATGTAAAACCATCTTTTCTTACCTCCTGGAACCTTCTGATATGTATTTGAGATCTGCATAAGTCCTGAAAATGTGCGCGCGTCCGCAATTGTAGTCCGTGCCGACATCGTAGTTCTAAGAATCTTCTTTTTTTCTACCTTCTTATGGGACATTCATCTTCCGCTGTTGCCATTTCTAATATAAAGTAGCGTAAAGTTCTTACTTATATCTGTCAGTAGACTAGCTATCAAAGCGCTAAAAACTGTAGTGGGTTTACATAATTCACCCACGGAACTTTAGTTATTAAAAGGTTCCGGTCTGACGGTTTTTCACGGGACACATTTGATGCTGCTCCGTTATTGATTGAAGTAAAGTCTGAATGTAGTTAAAACAGTTAGCTCCATATTTTGACACTTCTACCACCCCCGTCCTTGCACGCTACACCGCTACAACAAAGATGACGGGGAGAAGACGCTGCCGAAGGTGAGCCACATAAATAAGACTGCCCACAAAACGGCGCATCCTGAAGAGACGCCCAGAAAGCTACTTGAAAATGATCTGTAAAACATCATCTATGCAACATTTTGACCAAAGAACCACCATTACATGTTATGTGGACCACAAGATAGTGTTTTACATTTAGAAAAAAATCATAATATGACCCCTTTAATGCGCCTTATAATCCGGTGCGTGTTTTGTATGAAAAAATACCTGAATAGGCCCGCTCACCAGTATATATAAATCTAGGGATGTGCCGATCACAAACACAGATCCCCTTTGGCTGACACTATTTATTTTGAGTCCCCTGGTTAACTAACTGGCAGCTAAATGTGTATCCCACGCACAATGAGAAGACACTCTCCTAAATTAATAATAATCACCTCCATTACAGCAAATAAACATCATTTATAGTATAACAGTGCACAATAGTATCTTAAGTGTCATTATCAAGTATCATGACGGTGCTAAACATGTTACACATCGTCGCAACCAGAATTGCACGGCCCGTAAGGAGGACGGATCGATCCATAAATTGGTGGTGTCGACACCAAGTATGATCAATACTAGAGTGATTACGTAGATATCTTTATTTTCTTACAATTTGTTTACATTTGCTCATGTTTACAAATTTACGGAATAATTCCTTGGACACAGAAGGTCTTTGAGGGCTTTGTTACTGCATGAGTCAGCAATTAAATGTGTTTGTTTAATTACTACTGAAAGAGAAGTTGTCCAGTATGTTCACTATCTCATTTAATGCCAAAATTGTTATTTGATTCCAATAAGAAACATATGTTTAATGTGTCATAAGATTTTATATTAATTTCCGCCAATAATGATTTTTTTTTGTGGTCCCCTTTATTTTGAAAAGTATCGAAATGCATTTTTAATACCGGTGTATATATATATATATATATATATATACACTACCGTTCAAAAGTTTGGGGTCACCCAAACAATTTTGTG
>NC_084733.1:18662922-18684001 GCF_033978785.1 Entelurus aequoreus
TTTGTGCGTAAAATGTGTCAATTGTGCAGGACAAAGCCTGCTTTGCGCGCACGCACGCACGCACACGCAAGCTGACGTGTAAATCAGGTCTCAGTAACACCACCATGGCTTAAATGTTTGCATCCCAGTTGCATAGATTTAATTTCATAAATTCAATTTAACACATGTTTACATGTAATATATATGCATATCGTATGTGTGTGTCGGATACAGTAAAGTTGCAGCATTTGAAGTATATATATATATATATATATATATATATATATATATATATATATATATATATATATATATATATATATATATATATATATATATATATATATATATATATATATATATATATATATATATATGGACAAGCGGTAGAAAATAGATAGATGGATGGATATATATATATTATTTTCTTTTTTTTGAAAATATATTTTAGTTATCAATTAAAATGTTAAATATATTTTCTTGAATTAGAATTCAAGCCTACTTTTTGTGCACTTTTTTTTGTTCTGCAATATGTTATATGATAGCCACTTAAGCTGTCTAATTCATTTAAATACAACATATTCCATGTTTATTTAATTCAATTTATTCTTAACAATCGGCTGGGTATTTTTAATTGCTCAAATGCTGATATCCTTAAAAAGTAGGGAGGCATGAATGAAATGTGTTAAACCAAAAGCAAACTTTCCTAAAGTACTATACTTGTCCAAACTTTCTCCACTGGCGGTGGAACAGAAATGTGCAAGAATGCAGGGTCAGTAATCTTAACTTTAGTTCCTTAAACACACTAAAACCAATCACTCAAAATCTGCTCAGCAGTTGACTGACAGTATATTTAAAAGCAATATAATGTCAGTCATTATTATAATTCGTTTTGCTTTCATTATTTTTCCAGTGTGGCCCTACTGTTTAATTTGACTTTTAGAACATTCCACAGGGCCCCGTAATTAACAAGCGTCGACCACGAATGGCTTCCGGGCTACAGTTTTGACACACCTGGCTTGTTGGCGTGGCTATTAATTTACAGTTAATGCTAGTTGAAATGTTTGCAGCACGTCACAAACCGCGGCTCCCGTTGACTGTTAACTACTTACGGATATCCGAAATGGATAAAAATCAAGGGTGGGGATGGAGGGGGTGGTCTGTTCCTGTGACAACCCCCCACTCTTTGTAATAGTCAAATTCCTGAAGAAAAACACATTATCTCTACTTTAAAGCTGAAGGGTGGTGTGTGTGTGTGTGTGTGTGTGTGTGGGAAGGGGGGGCGTAATTGCAGCCTATTTGTTGTTGAAAATCTGTAGCGGCTTGTTTGGTGATGTGTTCTGAAACTGGGCTGATGTAACAATACCGAACATGTGTAAAAACAAAGCCATTATCACAGATATTTGGGGATTTTTAGCCCCTTCAGCACAAATCTTCCATCGTTTTGGCCTGGCAGCTTTGTTTGAAGCGGCTGGTTACAGTTACACAATGTTTGGTATAGGTCAGTGTTTTGGAGTGCTATGAATCCCTGTAATCATGGGAGAGGCCCACTCGCTGTACAATGAACGTTTGTTGTCACTGATGTGCACACACACATACGTTACAACCCCCGTCCTGCCACACACACACACACACACACACACACCTTACACCCCATGGGTAATAGAGCTGATCATGTTCTGCACCGTCCTATCGCTCTACAACGGTTCTCACGAACATGCAATAGCTGCCGTTTTCCCCGAATGTGAATCAGCGGCATGGCAGAGAGCCCGGAGGTCAATCTGGGGTCAAAGTGGTGAAAATACGAAGCGATTGATTGGTTGTTAAGCAGGTTGACTGTTCTGAATGCAATGATTGGCTGCAACCAGTAGAGGCGTCGTTAAGTCAATCTAATCTCGAGATTGTCTAAGGCAGTGGTTCTCACACTCATATGACCACTATTCCAATATAGTAGCGTAGTAGGCCTAAATATTCATTAAACGCAAGGCAGAGGTTTTATTTAACAAGTATATTAAGTATATTTGGCCACTGCAACATTACACTCAGTTCGAACAGTCACACTGTGTTTGGATATTTTAATGAAGTGATTCTTTGCATACCACTACAGTTTGAGAATCAGTTTGGCCTAAGGGAGCATATGTTTAATACTGTTTAAAATCACAACTAAAATTGTGTTCAAAAGTATACAAAAAATAGAATAAAAACCCAACTTTTTTATATAATTGATAAATTCCCCACATTGTTGATTGAGAATAAATCCCTTGTTTACACATTTTTTCTATTTCCAAATGATGACCAAAACACCAGCGTCCCTCTGAGTGGAAACTGTTGCTAATAAACACGTTTGCGGTCGTGATTTATCACTGTGGTACAATTTAATAACCACACAAAAATCAAATAAAAATATCACCCCGCCCAGGTACACACACATGCACACACACTGATTGTCTTCCACCATGCCCGCTGGTTCAAATCATAAATCCCAAAAAAACTTCATGAGGCAGTTTTCATGGCACCGAGTTTCACACATGTTGCCTTACTTGACAAGACTACTAATACAGTTAAGTTAGAGCAGATTTTTTTTTGTTTCTTTTGGAGAGAAACAGCCTCTCCTTGGACGTGTCATCCTTTGATTGAAGTCATTTTCAAGAGATTTGCGTTCTCCATTACAGCTTATTGTACCGTTAAAGAACACAAAGGCTGGGTGACGGCTTTTCGGGAAGGATCTAGTAAAGCCACATTTGAGTTGGTTTCAGCTGGATTCGGAGTAGTAAAGCCCAATGTTGCTTAATAACTTAATAACATCACAATAGGACAAGATTTGTTTGCGTAAATGTGCATTTTGTGTCGCAGAAACCACTACCAATTAAATGACGACAATGCTAGTACCCCAGCGAAGAGTGTCAAAAAGGGGTAAGACGAAATGTCGAAAAATTCTGTGTCGAACGGAAACAAACGTGATATCGTGAATTCTGTTCCATGCCTGTAGAGTTAATCAGGTTGATTGCGCTAGATATCATTTCTGGCAGAAAATAGCTGGGTTTTTTAAATTTTGGACGGAAAATTTTCAAATGTTAAACTTTGGGGTACCGTTAAACAGCAACGGTCGAGTAAAAATGAACATTTATTTTCTATTAGTTTTTCTAAAGTTTCATCCACAAAGGAACATGTCAGTAAAGAATCCGATTTCTATTCAAACACAAAGTTGTTAGTACCATTAAGATAAGCAATGTTACTCTGTGTAGTAAATGAACACATGGCGCTAAAAGACAGGCTAGCTTCTGCCGTGGTTGTTGGGGCTATCACATACTTGCACATTCCTGAACTGAACACTTTCCAGTGTTTAGGCACATTCGAGCCTTTTAAAAACTTACCTGTTTTCACAAACAACTTACTTTTTTAAATTGCCATCCAAAGAAAATGGTCTTGCTAGCTTAGTATAAAAACGAATGCCACTCTCATTATCTTCTCCGCAAAATTGGGTTCAAATGCAGCAACCCTTAAGTGTACTTTACTCGGTAATTAAGTTTATACGTTCTTTGTGTGTGTTTCTTCCAGGAACAGGCTCACTCCTCCGTTCTCTTGCAGCCGCCCAACGCCACCTAACATTTCCTGGAAGAACGTGTCCGTCGCCCGCTCCCAACAAACATGGACTGTTTTCCCATACTTTATTTTCTGTCGGTGAGTAAGTGTGCCGTACCTTTTCCGATATGTAGGGATGCAAATTGTTTACAGCAGGGGCCTCCAAGAGTGAAGAAATTCAACCGTGCAGGGGCCGTTTTGATATTTTTCATTTTCCAAATCAATACTATATATATATATATATATATATATATATATATATATATATATATATATATATATATATATATATATATATATATATATATATATATATATATATATATATATATATATATTATTCATGCTTGCAGTGGAGCCAAGGCCCCACTGAAAAAACAGCTGAACTTTACAATGAATATATATATATATATACAGTCAAGGTTTCTGGGGTTTATCCGTTATACAGTGCTCAATACTGGGGTAGAGCGAAATATAGGTTAAGTCAGGAAAAAACACAGAGGCTATATCATCCCTACAAGCCTGTTTCGCAGGTTTGCTTGCTCGGGGAAGGGTCTCAGTCATAAAAATATTAAAAACAAGTGATACGTATATATTTTTTCAATGCTTAAATTTCTAGATCAACTTCAGATATATCTGTTGCTATAATGTATTATTCATGTTTTATGCCCCTTTTGTTAAAGAAAACCGTGTTTTTTTTAATGGCCAAAACACAACATATGCAACATTTCCCCCCCCAAAAAAATGTTGAAAGTGTAATATTTGATGTAAAGTCATTGGAGCCTTAAAAAGGTCTTTAATTCATAACATCTATGATTTTTTTGTTTCATTATTATCTTTCAAACAATACGTTTAAAAACTAATTCCATTAACATTTTCAGGGATCCAAAAGGGCTCCGCTCGTAAAAGTGTAAAAAAATATATTTATATTTTATATATATATATATATATATCTTTTTTTTTTTTACGCTTAAATCTCAAGATCAAATTCAGATTTATCCGTCGATTACTAGTTTTTATTTTTTTATTTTATTTTTTTTAAATTAAATACAATTTTCAATGCCCTTTTTGGAATAGAAAACTTATTTTTATATGGCAAACATACAAAATATGCACTTTGGACACCCCTGGTTTAAAAGGTTGAACTGGAGGTGCTTTGTAATTTAGTTCTGTTGAATCTAAGATCCTTGTCAACTTAAAAACTGACAACGACCCGTTGGTTGCCATTTTATTTGTGTAATGAAAGTGGAGAGAAGGGTGAGGGACGAGGGAAATTTGGTCTTACCTTTGAAGTATTTCACCAGAAACCGAATGTAAGTGATCTAAAGAAGGTCTTCTTTAGTGTAAACAAAGCAGGCTGCTCTAATAAAACCAATTAGTGGGAAGTGGTTATGAAATCCTGTCTCTTTGCACGAATGTTGCTTTCTGCTATTTCCGTAACCTCCGTGCCATCTGCTGCTTCCGTCAGAGACATCATGATTCCTGGTAATCGAATGCTGATGGTCCTTTTCATATGCCAAGTCCTGCTGGGAGAGAGCAACCATGCTAGTCTGATACCTGAAGAAGGGAAAAAGAAAGTTCCGGGCCTGCAGGGTCGTACGGACGCTCAGAGCCATGAACTGCTGCGGGACTTTGAGGCCACCCTGCTGCACATGTTCGGCCTCAAAAGGCGGCCGAGGCCCAGCCGCTCGGTCGCCGTGCCTCGCTACCTGCTCGATCTCTACCGGCTACAGTCTGGGGAGGTAGAGGAGACGGGCGCTGCCGATATCGCTTTTGAGTACCCGGAAAGGTCGGCCAGCCGGGCCAACACTGTGAGGGGCTTCCACCATGAGGGTAAGGAGGAAAAAAACTGTGATGTGTAGTTGGAAGTTGTGATTTCATCAGTCTGCAGAGTATTAAAACATCTCCTGAAACACGATTAGACGACAGCTCCACCCTTATTACTACAACCAAAGATTTTTAAGGATGTGGTCACCAAACACTGCCTGACGAGCTGTGAAAATCTGCTAGAAAAACTCTCAAGAGCCTCGTTCGACTGAAGTGTTTGGTTAGCAGCTTAAGGAGAAGCATACCTTCATATTACCGCCTTCTAACCACACCCTGCAGCGAGCAGCTCGAGGAAAAAAAACAAAACTGGACTGCCTTACAGACGGTCTCTTTTTTTTTCGAAAAGGACCTTCCTCAACGTGCAATTATCTTTAATGGTACTCTGCCGCATTCTAAATAAAGACGCTTAAACGGCTAACAATGTGGGTGCCGAGAGCAGACGTTGGAGCTCTCCGGCGGGATGGAAAAAACAGTCTCATAGGGGCCGGGTGCAACGCAGGGGACGGGACGTCGTTGTGGCGACCGAGGCAGAGGCTTTGATTAATGTCGGAGAAACCTGCGGCTTGACTGATCCGCTGGAGGTGAATTGAGGTTGGAAAGCCTTTAACGGGTGAAGGGTAAAAAGATCAAGTGCGAGGGGAAACAAGTGAGATGAACTTGGGAACCTTTAAATTAGGCCATTTCAACTGGTAGCCCGTGGGCCGCATCTGGCCCGCCAAAGTTTTCAGTTGGCCCGCCGAACATCACCCAAATAGGCTTGATGAAACCATTGCTCATGCATGCAGTACTCCTGCCACCCCGCAGGGGGAAACAGGCATATGTGTCACAATGAAGCAGCAATGGGGTGAGCAGAAGAAGACTACTAATTCAAACCAAAAATGGCACTATCGACCCTGGAAACATCGAAATAAATTGCAAAAATCAGATTTTTAACAGCAACTGGACAACAACGTATTAATGTTCTATAAAAACAACGGCAGAAATTCACACGTGTAAACTTAATCACAAAATCTTGTCAGATTTTTGTAAGTTTATATTGTGCATGAAGATATTTAGTTGGGTTTGTATTGATATTGCTGACTTCGTGATGTCTTTTGTATTGGTGGTCATGGTGTTTTTGTCCGAGTAACTCTGGAGATCAAAGCTCATTTATTGCATGTAGTGCTAAATTTGACCAGTAAAGGGCAGTAACGCTACTACACCCTAGGTTTAATTGTGTTGAGCCATTCATTGTGGGCAATGTTTGCTGTGAATGTTGGTTTATTTCTTTATGTGTAAACATCTGTAGTTTATGTATTAACACTAAACCTTCTATTTTATTTATGTAAAATACACAATGGATGTTATTTGTGCAAAATGCACAATGGACATTTATGTAAAAAACACAAAGGACATTATTAATGTAGAATACACAATGGACATTTATGTAAAATACACAATGGACATTATTAATGTAGAATACCCAATGGACATTTATGTAAAATACACAATGGACATTATTTGTGTAAAATACACAATGGATGTTTTACTTTTGTAATGTTTCTTTTGTTTATATTTTAAGTCTTAGAATCAGAATCAGAAGAGTTTTTATTGTCATTGTTTGAGAACAGGTTCACAAACTCTGAATTTTACTTGGCGCAATCGTGCAACATAAAACACGTATAACACAGAATAGAATAACATGAGCTGTAACTGAGCTATCAGATCTTGTTACTAACCTAAATGAAGGAAAAAGTGTAAAGAAAGGAAAGGAGGAAGGAAAATAATTCAAAAGTAGAAACATCAATCCTCAACATAATATATGTAGCTTTTGTTTCTTCATGCTGTTAACTATCTGTCCAGATGCACACGCTGGAAACGAGTAGCGAGGGCAGAAAATTAATTTATTGACAATACCGTGTAAAAGCAAATGAGTTTACTTTGAAATTAAGTAAACACATTCTCAAAGAAACATAACTTGCGGAGGCACTTTATGACAAAACATCCAAATTTAAAATGTTCGATGTCCGGCCCCTGAGCCCTTCGGCTATTGAAATTGTGGCCCTCTTCATTATGTAGTTCAATAGCCCTGATTTAAATCTTTAGGTGCACTGAACTAGCATAGCACACACACCAAAGCATATTTTACATTAGTTTATAAGGTAACCTTGACTTAATACGCAATATTAAACACCTTTCCTGCAGTTGCAACCAGTATTACTTGATCTAGTCATTTATCTAATTATCAAAAAAATATCACATTTACATTTGTGTCACAAATATTAATGGGTAAAACATCACGGGACAATGATTAGCTATTTTTCCTACAAATGTCATTTTTCTATCCCCACATTTTGCTAATCCTCTTTTTCAATATCCGATAAACAAAAAGTACTATTCAGATAAAATACATTTCCATTTTTGTATCTCTAACGTTCCTTTTAGTTCTCACATACATATTCATTGGTTTTATGATACAAAGAAAAGAAAAAAAGTATGTTTTTCATTGAACAGCACATTTTATTTGTTTTCATTAAAACTAAAATACAATGAACATTTGTTGAAGATTTGCTTGAGTACAAACTAGGGGTGCACAATAAGTTATCGATATGAGAAATTATGACCGATAAATCCGATAACATTAAAACATAGCTCTGATCCTACAAATGTCATTTTTCTATCTCCACATTTCACCAATCCTTTTTTTCAGTACCCGACAAATAAATACAAGTCCCATTTGGTATTTTTCAGATAAAATACATTTACATGTTTGTATCTCCTAACTTTCCTTTTAGTTCTCACATTTATATTCATTGGTTTTACGATACAAAGAAAAAATTACAAATACATGTTTTTTAGTTGAACAGCTTAGTTTATGTGTTTATATTACAATTTAAATATATTTAAAATTGTTTAAAGAATTGTTTTGCGTACCAAAATGGGGCGGTATGGCGTAGTGGGTAGAGCGACCGTGCCAGAAACCTGAGGGTTGCAGGTTCGCTCCGCGCCTCTTGACATCCAAATTGCTGCCGTTGTGTCCTTGGGCAGGACACTTCACCCTTGCCCCCGGTGCCGTTCACACTGGTGAATGAATGATGAATGAATGATAGGTGGTGGTCGGAGGGGCCGTAGGCGCAAACTGGCAGCCTCGCTTCCGTCAGTCTACCCCAGGGCAGCTGTGGCTACAAATGTAGCTTACCACCACCAGGTGTGAATGAATCATGGGTTACCACTTCTCTGTGAGCGCTTTGAGTATTTAATAATAGAAAAGCGCAATATAAAATCTAATCCATTATTATTATTATTATTACCAACTAGGGGTGCACAATAAATTGTAGATATGAGAAATGATGAACGACAAACCCGATAACATTAAAAAATAGCTCTTATCCTACAAATGTCCTTTTTCTATCTCCGCATTTTGCTCATCCGTTTTTTTCAATAACCGATAAATAAATGCAAGTCACATTTGTTGTTTTTCAGATAAAATACATTTTAATTTTTAACATTTACATTTTTGTATCTCCTAAATTTCATATTAGTTATCATAGTCACAGTTAATGATTTTACGATAAACAGAAACAATTAGAAATACTTGTGTTTTTAATTGGACAGCATATTTTATCTTTTTCTAATTAAAAAAAATTGAATTACAATTTGTTTAAAATATGTTTGAGTACACGATAAATTATCGAAATGAGGAGTTCATTGAAAAATTGCTCTGATAAACGAAAAAAAACCTAAACGCTCTAATGGGGCAAGATTGTGTAGGTGAGTTCGGATTAAGATTAAGTATGTGAGTTTGGGTGAGAAAATCAAGCGCTCCTTTTCTCCCAGGTCATGCCATTTTTACTTTCTATCAAAAAAGACACATACGTTGAAAATACGCTTGAGTACCAACTAAATGAATACAAAATCGACCTGGAAAAGTATGCACATTTTGCTTTCTGGATCCTTCTGAGGTTCAGCATTACTTAAACTATTTTTTCCTGAGATTCGTAACTCCGACAAAAAGAAAAGACCAAAAACACATGTCCACTGCAGAAGACGCCAGTTTTCAACAGGTTATCTCAGTATAAACCAAGAATATTACCACGAGTACTGACCAGATAAACTTTTTTTTTAGTTTTTGTGTACTTGGTCCGTTCATAGAAAGTAAATTATAATCCACATATTAAGTAGACCTAAAATAAAGTGGTAGTCAGAAAGAAGCTGTATGTGTGTGTCAGACTTCTTCCCCGGACAATAATTCACCCTTCCGTTTTTTTAGCGCTAAGTTATGTTAATAATATACTTTGAGCTCTTTTGAGTGGGAGTGCGGGCTTTCAGGTCTCCGCAAATGTGAGATTCACTCGACATTTTTCATTTATCCACCTTGCTCGTGATAAAAATGACAAATATCTTATGCGAACAAACCGCGGCGCTAATCACAAGCACAGCGGGGTTTTAATAATGAGAACCACCTGGGCAAGATTAAGGTCTGGGTGTGAAATAACAGGGGTGGATTGAGCAGGAAAATAGTAGACACAACATTCTTCCCCCCCCCCCCCAGTCCCCTCCAACAATGGTGATCTTGCCAGAAATCTGCAGAGCGAGCGAGGAACAGGGAGCCTCCACTGTGTTTATACTGTAGCTGTGGTACGTTAATCACCACCCTCCTCGTGATGCGTGTTGCAGCAGAGAGCTCGGGAAAAGGAATTGAGTCCACAAGTGATGGATACTCCTTTGGAAAAGTAGTCTATCTTTGCACATTTCGGGCCAGAAGGTCTTATCCCTGAGGCGGTACTCTTAAAATACCCTTTGACCAAACATAGCTACCGTTTTTTGGTCCTTGCAAAGGTACAGGAGAAACAGTCAGTTTAAGGTCCAATAAAGTTAAAAAAAGTTAAAGTACCAATGATTTTCACACGCACACTAGGTGTGGTGAGATTATCCTCTGCATTTGACTCATCACCCTCAACCCCTGGGAGGTGAGGGGAGCAGTGAGCTGCAGCGGGGGCCGCGCCCGGAGAATCATTTTTGGTGATTTAACCCTCAATTCCAAACCTTAATGCTGAGTGCCAAGCAGGGAGGCGATGGGTCCCATTTTTATAGTCTGTGGTATGACTCGGCCGGGGTTTGAACTCACGACCTACCGATCTCAGGGCGGACACTCTAACCACTGAGCAGGTGGCCTAGTGGCAATAACAAGTCGAAGTGGTAGAGTGCGCCTTGGAAAATGAAAAATGGAGTTTTACCTCAACTTTTTTAAGTTAGGGACAATTTTCACATGACCTTTTATCAGGTATTGTGGGATTTTCGAAATATCAATTAAAGGGCCGTTTGCGACTTGCTTATGTTGCCATTGAAATATGCCTGCCAGAAAATATATACTTTTAAAGCGTCTATATGTTTCACAATGACTAATTATACTGAATTAAAATTGCTCAAATTTGTTAGGTGTTCATGCTTGTCACTCACACAAAATTCAGTCATGTTGTTGTTACGATAGAATATACATTTACCATGAATTGATTAACGTGGACCCCGACTTAAACAAGTAGAAAAACTTATTCGGGTGTTACCATTTAGTGGCCAATTGTACGGAATATGTACTGTACTGTGCAATCTACTAATAAAAGTCTCAATTAATCAATCAATCAAACATTCAATAATAGCTAACGTTAGCTATACAAATCACTATTGTTTGCTAACAACATACGTGTTACGCACGTAAAAGTTATGTCTTTACGTGCTCAAAGCCGTAAAACGTAAAAAGATCTCTCGACATCTGTGTAGAAGTTGCAAACAACCACTTTGATTGACCTCATTAGAAAGGATTTTAAAGGGGTTTTAGCATGATTTTTTTTTGCTACATTTAAAACACGTCCCTTGTGGTCTACATAACATGTAAAGGTGGTGATTTGGTCGAAAATTTGCATAGATTTTGTTTTACAGACCATTTTGTGGGCGGTCTTCTGTACCTCTCCTGCAGGCCAAACCCCCTTTGACTGCGTCTTCTTCCCATCATCCATGTTGTAGTTATTAGCACCGTGAGAGCCATATAATATTTTTCAACACTGAATACAACTAGATGTGTGCATTTTTAAGTAAGACCAACATTTTTAGAGTATAATAAGTCTCTTATTCTTTTTAATAACATTGTTATTCTGAAGCTAACCAATAATAAATAAAATACTTCTTACCATTAATGTGACTTCTTGAAAAGGTGCGGTAGAAAACGGATGGATGGATTAAAATTCATGAGAATGTTTTATATTTTGAACGTTATTTTTAACACCGTGATTACTAGCTGAATTATTCATTACTTATCGTGTTAAGCAATGTCAGCTAAGATTTATCTAAGAGCCAGATGCAGTCATCAAAAGAGCCACATCTGGCTCTAGAGCCATAGGTTCCCTACCCCTGTATTAGCGCTTCCATATCGAGTCTAATGACAAATATCATAAGTATGCTACTTTGTATTAGAAATGGCAACAGTGGAGGATTTGAGCACACACGTGCATGTACGAGACATTCTGCCCCACAGCAAGAAGATAGAAGAAAATAAAGGACTTGACTACAACTTTGGTCTACAACTGAATAAAAATGGCAGACTCGTGCAAAGCTCTTCGGTTAAACCTCTACCTTAAACATTATGGAGAAATCCGCTGACGTAATTAAGGCACAATACGTCACTTAATTCTCAAATTCCAAACGGCTCGTTGGGAGCAAGTTTAAAAGAAGGCAAGATGGTTTTCTAAATATCTCCGCATTGCTTCCTTGGTTTTATTTCACATGTTCAGAACTTATGGGGATCCCAAAGACATGAAAAACAGGTGCCAACGGTAAGAAGAGTTGGTTTTGCAAAACAGGATCCCCTTAAGTTTCGACAAGCAGAAAAACGTCAGATCAAAGGTTATGCCTTTATCAAACCGGTGGTATTGAAATGATCTGGACAGCTAATTTTTTAAATGTATCACTGTGAAAACTCAGATCCACAGAAGGCGGCAGATTATTTATTTATCAATTGTTTGACAGTTATTAACTGCTTTGCACTATCGCCACCTACAGAACTGTAGTATTAACACTGGACGGATTCTGCACATTATCTTAAACTTTTATCAACAGCATATACAATTATTTATATAAAATTATATAAAATCCGCTACACCTCCCTGATACCGAAGTACATGTCAAACTACTTCCATAACGAAAATGACCGCCATAACCACGACACCAGGGGGAGCTCCACAAACCATGTTAAACCCAAATTCCGATCTAACAAATGTGTTAACTCATTTCCCTTCTATGCCACATCAATATGGAATGCACTCCCAACAGGTGTAAAAGAAAGTGCATCTGTATCCTCCTTCAAAACCGCACTAAAAGAACACCTCCAGGCAACTACAACCCTAGACTAACACCCTCCCCCCACCACATCCCACCTCCCCGGATTGTAATTAATCAAATGTAAATAATCAAATGTATATACTTGTTCTTATGCTTTCTGAGCTCACTATGTTCACTGCTCACTGTACATATCCTACCAAGTCAGACCTGCACTGTTTCAATGTCCATTTCTCAGATTATATTATTGTTGATGACTGAAGTGCTGATATCAACCAAACCTAACCCCCCCGCCCCAACCCCCTCCACATCCCACCCCCCGGATTGTAAATAATGTAAATAATTAAATGTATATACTCTGATGATTAACTTGTATTATGCTGATAGTATATATTTATACCATGAATTGATTAACGTGGACCCCGACTTAAACAAGTTGAAAAACTTATTCGGGTGTTACCATTTAGTGGTCAATTGTACGTAATATGTACTGTACTGTGCAATCTACTAATGAAAGTCTCAAATATCCATCTTTAGAAAAGGGCATATTTTTCATTACCGTCTGTTTCTTGAATATACCAAAAAGGACGAAAATGATAGGGATAGCTACCTCTAAGTACGGTTCTGCTGGAAGTTCACCTACCGAAATTAGACAATTCCTAACAATGTCTCCTCTTGATGACTTTCAGAGCACATGGAGAGGGTAGAGGAGTTGGAGACTGTGAGAGACGGTGAAGCCACGCCCCTTCGCTTCCTCTTCAACGTCAGTAGCATTCCCGAGGATGAGCTGCTATCCTCAGCCGAACTGCGCATCTACCGGCATCAGATTGACGAGGCGGGCGGCGACATCCTCTCAGACGGCCTACACCGGATAAACGTGTACGAGGTGCTGAAGGCCCCGAGGCCCGGCCAGCTCATCACGCAACTTCTGGACACGCGACTGGTGCGCCACAACACGTCGCAATGGGAAAGCTTTGACGTCAGCCCCGCCGTGCTGCGTTGGACTCGTGAACGCCTCCCCAATCACGGGTTGGCAGTGGAAGTTCTCCACCTCAACAAGACGCCCCGCCACAACGGCAAACACGTCCGCGTCAGCCGCTCGCTCCACCAGGAGCCGGGCGAGGACTGGGAGCAACTACGCCCCCTCTTGGTGACCTTCGGCCACGACGGGAAGGGCCACCCGTTGACAAAGCGGACCAAGCGTAGCCCCAAGCAGCGGGGCCGCAAGCGCAACCGCAACTGCCGGCGCCACGCGCTCTACGTGGACTTCAGCGACGTGGGTTGGAATGACTGGATAGTGGCGCCACCTGGATACCAGGCTTATTACTGCCACGGGGAGTGCCCCTTCCCCCTGGCCGATCACCTAAATTCAACCAACCACGCTATCGTCCAGACACTGGTGAACTCTGTCAACAACAACATTCCCAAGGCGTGCTGTGTGCCCACGGAGCTCAGCGCCATTTCCATGCTCTACCTGGACGAACACGACAAGGTGGTCCTAAAAAATTACCAGGAAATGGTGGTGGAAGGCTGCGGCTGCCGCTAAGCTAACCAATACTAGGACTTAAAAAAAAAAAAAAGCAGCAGAAGGTCTTTACTTCCAAAAAAAGTTCACTTGGACCCTTATTTATAACTTGTATGTTGAGGTGTATTTTGTCTCACTTTTTTTGTTTCTTTGTCTGGCAATTTGATCATATATTTTGACAAAATATATATATATATATATTTATATCTACATATAAAAAATAAATTGAGTCCTCAATTTAAACGTAAAAAACATGTCATAAAGTACATTGTATACAAACATCTTAAGACATGACAAAGTTTATTTACTGGTAATATTTATTGCTATCACACCAGAAGAACCAAACAGAATTTTCATCAATCCGAGCACTGTGTGGATTTGTTCAGTTCGGCAATGTACATTTGGCATTATTTAACCTCTCTGCATTGATATTAAAGTCATTAATTTAAACCCCCCCGCTCCCAGAAAGCTAATCATTTCACGTTAAGTATGCAAAAAAAAGTAGTGTTAAGGGGTGTTGTAGACACATGTACGCCTAAAAAGAGAAGACATCTCTGGTACCATTTGTTTCCCCAAATAAAAGAATGTTTTTTGTATCATTTCCTTCTAGCTTTTTTAACAGTCACATGACCCCACCCCCCAACCCATGGTCTTGTCAATGGCTCCGTTTACATTGGACACCAAATCAGATTCAAGTGACACAGATCGGATATTTTTTGGCCAGTCTTAAACGCTACAAAATGCTTCAAATGTGATGTTTTAGCATCAGATTTGGCCCACATAAGGAGGTAGTCTGAATCCGATTGGAATCAGATTTTTTCAAATGTGACCGCAGCCTAAACGGCGATGCGACCAGTTTGCAACTTTTACGTCATCTTTGGTGGCGCTACGTCATTCGTGTTCACAGGAAAAGATGCGGCCCGCCAGCGGAAGTGGACATGTCATCACATTTTTTATATATATATATATATATATATATATATATATATATATATATATATATATATATATATATATATATATATATATATATATATATATATATATATATATATATATGTATATATATATGTATATATATATGTATGTATATATATATATATATATATATATATATATATATATATATATATATATATATATATATATATATATATATATATATATATATATATACAGTACAGGGACACACCTTCTCATTCAATGCGTTTTCTTTATTTTCATGACTATTTACATTGTAGATTGTCACTGAAGGCATCAAAACTATGAGGAGTTATGTACTTAACAAAACAGGTGAAATAACTGAAAACATGTTTTATATTCTAGTTTTTTCAAAATAGTCACTCTTTGCTCTGATTACTGTTTTGCACGCTCTTGGCATTCTCTCGATGTGCTTCAAAAGGTAGTCACCTGAAAGGGTTTTCACCTCATAGTTTTGATGCCTTCAGTGACAATGTACAATGTAAATAATCATGAAAATAAAGAAAACCCATTGAAATGAGAAGGTGTGTCCAAACTTTTGGCCTGTATTGTATATATTCTTAAGGAATAACCATTGTTACGTTTAGGCTGTAGCGTAGACGTATGTTTTTTTTAATGTAAGTGAGTTGAAAAATAAACACGAACATAGATCCACGCTAATGTCTGTCTCAGCCATAAAAAAGATTGGAACCCCTCCAAATATATCACACGATATATATATCCATTCATACGTGTGTGTGGCGGCTTTTATTTTGCAAAGTAGTAGTAATGGCGACTTCTCCGTTTATTTACGTAATCCAGTCAACTTCCTTTGTTTTCACTTTATCGAACTGCGCATGCTAGTGACGTCGAGGCCATATTTGTGCGTTTATAATGGAGTCTGAGAAAGATAACATCCATCCATCCATCCATTTTCTACCGCAACATTTTACCTGTAATCTAAACAGTCAGCTTTAAAAAAATCCGATTTTGAAAAAATACAATTGGGTCCACTTTGGCCTGCAGTGTAAACATAGTCAAGGACAGTCGCTGTTGCAGGCTTTAATTCCATTCCAAAGACAGTAGTAGTCCTTCAGTTCGGCGCCTATTGTTCTCCCATTTCACTTTAATGTCAATTAGGCTAACATGTGCTCGGACACTCGCTAATCCGATTGCGCCCTGGCTGCGGGTGAGGGCGAGCCCATTGTTCCTCCCGACGTCCCCACGTCGGGGGCATGATTGCGGGCGATGTGTCCCGGGCCGACGGCAGGCGGCGGAATCCTCAGAAGAATCAAAGGTTAGACGCTCTGTCTCCTGCCTTTGTCTCATGCCGGTAGAGCAAAGACGCCTGTCTCCAACCTGTGCCCCGTCACACAATGGACCTCGACATCACTTATTTACAAGCTGACGGCTGGCCCAAATTATATGATAATGTTTGGAGAGAACAGCTCCTTTGAACTGCTGCTTGAAAGGAGGGGGGGATGCTGGCAGCTATACATTGTTTTGCTGGGGGCAAAGTGTACATCCGTTGCTTCACTTTGTTGTGATCTGAATCTGAATCCGGTTTAACCGCTCACTGCATGGAAATTCAACTGTAAACTGATATACACTACTTTCTATTTTATTCTTGTGAGTGTGTCATTTTTCAACAAACACGTGGTATTAGGGCTAATAGTATGTGAGGATTGTGTAATTATATGACATAAAGAGAGTAATTAGTCATAACAAATCAAAAGGGAAAATACAAAAATATATTTTTTCATATTTCATCTCCGTAATATCGCTAAAATCCGTTCCATTTTGTCCACTAGCGACGCTGAGATCATTATTCATGCGTTTGTTACGTCTCGTCTTGATTACTGTAACGTATTATTTTCGGGTCTAGCATTAAAAGATTACAGTTGGTACAAAATGTGGCTGCTAGACTTTTGACAAGAACAAGAAAGTTTGATCATATTACGCCTATACTGGCTCACCTGCACTGACTTCTTGTGCACTTCAGATGTGACTTTTAAGATTTTACTACTTACGTATAAAATACAAAAGGGTCTAGCTCCATCCTATCCTTGCTGATTGTATTGTACCATATGTCCCCGCAAGAAATCTGCGTTCAAAGAACACCGGCTTATTAGTGATTCCCAGAATCCAAAAAAAGTCTGCGGGCTATAGACCGTTTTCTATTCGGGCTCCAGTACTCTGGAATGCCCCCCCGGTAACAGTTAGAGATGCTACCTCAGTAGAAGCATTTAAAGGCCTATTGAAACCCACTACTACCAACCACGCAGTCTGATAGTTTATACATCAATGATGAAATCTTAACATTGCAACACATGCCAATACGGCCGGGTTAACTTATAAAGTGCAATTTTAAAATTCCCGCCACACTTCCGTTGAAAAACTCCTTTGGATATGATTTATGCGTGTGACGTCACAAAAGCAACGGAAGTGGTTGGACCCCATCGAACCCGATAGAAAAGCCTCTTGTTTTCTTCGACAAAATTCCACAGTATTCTGGACATCTGTGTTGGTGAATCTTTTGCAATTTGTTTAATGAACAATGGAGACTGCAAAGAAGAACGTTGTAGGTGGGATCGATCAGTGTCTTAGCGGCTAAGTACAATACTTACAGCAACACAACAAGGACTACTTACTACGCCTAGCCGATGCTTGCCGCCAAACCCACGGACGAAGTCCTTCGTCGCGCCGTTGATCGCTGGAATGCAGGTGAGCACGGCTGTTGATGGGAAGATGAGGGCTGGCTGGCGTAGGTGGAGCGCTAATGTTTTATCATAGTTCTGTGAGGTCCGGTTGCTAAGTTGCTAAATTAGCCTTAGCGTTGTTAGCAACAGCATTTTTAAGCCTTACCAGGCTGAGAATTGTTAACCGTGTAGTTACATGTACATGGTTTAATAGTATTGTTGGTCTTCTGTCTATCCTTCCAGTCAGGGGTTTATTTATTTTGTTTCTATCTTCATTTGAGAACGATGCTATCCCGTTAGCTCAGTAGCTAAGTGTGTCACCGATGTATTGTCTTGGAGAAAAAAGTCACTTTAAATGTCCATTTCGCGTGCTCGACTCTCATTTTCAAGAGGATATAGTATCCGAGGTGGTTTAAAATACAAATCCGTGATCCACAATAGAAAAAGGAGAGAGTACATAGTTCTGTGAGGTCCGGTTGCTAAGTTGCTAAATTAGCCTTAGCATCGTTAGCAACAGCATAGTTAAGCCTTACCAGGCTGAGAATTTTTAACCGTGTAGTTACATGTACATGGTTTAACACTAGAAGTCCCAGCATTTTTCTGTCTACCTAGAAGACCCAGAGAGGGGTCATTTGGCCCGACGCTTTTCCCGAATACACTAATCACTCATTTTGTTATGGTAATGAGGCTGTTAGGGGCAGTTTGTCTAGGTAGACAGAAAAATTATACATGTGGGAAATGCCGAAAGGAGCAATGGCAGTGCCAGGATTGTGAGTGACTGCTCAAATGTATGTCAGTCACGTTTACATGGACATGGTTTTTCATTCTTTGTAAATATGCTTTTTTCTTTGTAAATTTTTTTTTTTAAACTATTTTTGGCACACAAAAATAACAATTGCTTCTGCAACAACCCTCCACACCAAAACTGGGAAAACAGTTGCTTTTTCATTCTTTGTAAATATGTTTTGTTTTGTATTTTTTTTAACAATAAATGTCAGAGTGTTGATCCCTTCATTCTGTTGATCCTTGCAAAAACACACACAACCTACCTCAGAACTAAAGCTTGAGCTGTAAGGTCCCCTCCCCCACACAGGCTCAAGTGGCCCCCTGCCGTGTGCCACTAACAGCCACATTTTCATAACAAAAGGAGTGTCCACAGGGGGGACTAGGGGTCAAATGACCCTCTTGTGTGTTTTCTAGGTAAAAATGTCAATTGACCCTTCTCTGGGACTTCGCGTGTTAATAGTATTTTTGATCTTCTGTCTATCCATCCAGTCAGGGTTTTTTTAAATTTAGTTTCTATCTGCATTTGAGACTGCTATGCTATCACGTTGGCTACGTAGCTAGGTTAGCTTCTATTTTTTTAGCTTCGAAAAGCTGAATATTATTAATCGTGTATTTACATGTTCATGGTTTAATAGTATTTTGATCTTCTGTCTATCCATCCAGTCAGGTTTTTTTTAAATTTAGTTTCTATCTGCATTTGAGACTGATGCTATCACGTTGGCTACGTTGCTAGGTTAGCTTCTATTTTTTTAGCTTCGCAAAGCTGAATATTATTAATCGTGTATTTACATGTTCATGGTTTAATAGTATTTTTGATCTTCTGTCTATCCATCCAGTCAGGGGTTTTTTTAATTTAGTTTCTATCTGCATTTGAGACTGCTATGCTATCACGTTGGCTACGTTGCTAGGTTAGCTTCTATTGTTTTAGCTTCGCAAAGCTGAATATTATTAATCGTGTATTTACATGTTCAGTCACTGTGAATGTCCATTTCACGTTCTCGACTCTCATTTTCAAGAGGATATAGTATCTGAGGTGGTTTAAAATACAAATCTGTGATCTACAATAGAAAAAGGAGAGAGTGTGGAATCCAATGAGCCAGGCTTGTACCTAAGTTACGGTCAGAGCGAAAAAAGATACGTCCATCACTGCCTCTCAAGTCCTTCACTGTAACGTTCCTCATCTACGAATCTTTCATCCTCGCTCAAATTAATGGGGTAATCGTCACTTTCTCGGTCCGAATCTCTCTCGCTCCATTGTAAACAACGGGGAATTGTGAGGAATACTAACTCCTGTGACGTCACGCTACTTCCGGTACAGGCAAGGCTTTTTTTATCAGCGAGCAAAAGTTGCGAACTTTATCGTCGATTTTCTCTACTAAATCCTTTCAGCAAAAATATGGCAATATCGCGAAATGATCAAGTATGACACATAGAATGGATCTGCTATTCCCGTTTAAATAAAAACATTTCATTTCAGTAGGCCTTTAAGTCCCATCTTAAAACTCATTTGTATACTCTAGCACAGTGGTTCTTAACCTGGGTTCGATCGAACCCTAGGGTTTCGGTGAGTCGACCTCAGAGGTTCGGCGGAGCCTCCGCCACGGAGGTAAAGACACATCCGACTTATCGTGTAAATAAAAACTTCTCCCTATCAGCGTATTATGGATACCCCCAAACAATGTTCCCTCTAATTTTTCATCTGATTTGCAGGTTGTTTGATTGATCGATTGAAACTTTTACTAGCAGATTGCAAAGGAAGAGAATACATTATATGAAACAGTACAGTTTACACAGTACAGTACATATTCCGTACAATTGACCACTAAATGGTAACACCCGAATAACTTGTTTAAGTCGGGGTCCACGTTAATCAATTTATGGTAATGTGTGTAAGGTGTGTAATTTGTTGTGAGTTCATGCACTGTGTTGGTTTTGTTCTTTGAACAAGGTGATGTACATGCACGGTTCATTTTGTGCACCAGTAAAAAAAACATATAACTTTTTCTTGAATTTGAAAAAAAAAACATTTTATTTTTCACTAAAGAAGGGTTCGGTGAATGCGCATATGAAACTGGTGAGGTTCGGGACCTCTAATAAGGTTAAGAACCACTGATCTAGCCTTTAAATAGACCCCACTTTTAGACCAGTTGATCTGCTGTCTCTTTTCTGCTCTGCCCCCCTCTCCTTCATGGAGAGAGGGGGGCACAGATTAGGTGGCCATAGATGAAGCGGTAGCTGCTCAAGTCGGGACCCGGAGTGGACCACTCATCTGTGTATCAGTTGGGGACGTCTCTTCGCTGCTGACCTGTCTCCACTCAAGACGATCCCCTGCTGGCCCCACTATGGACTGGACTCTTACACCTGGTGGGGTGGGGTTGGGGGGGGGGGGGGGTCTGCGGTCCCCTCCAAGGTT
>NC_084733.1:18684021-18724021 GCF_033978785.1 Entelurus aequoreus
TGTCTAATTTACTGTTAAACTGCTCACACAAATTGGTTGATGGTTGATTATATGACCAAAATAAACCTATGTCATCTATTCATTCATTATCTATCGCACTCATAGTTTTATTCCATTTTGCATGTAATGATTTCTTCCCATTTCACTCAAACAACTAAACATACAAACAATTAAACAAACTTGCAGCTAACCACAATCAACAGCATACCATTTACGAATACCTTCATTTGTCACTTTCTCATCTTTTCTTCACTTTTATTTTCCTTTACAAACAACATCCTGTATCCATCTCTTCCTTACACTTCACACAAATTCTATTTTCTGTTCTCCTAGAAACCATTCACATAACGTAAGGTTATAAACATCCTTTTCCCATATTTTCTCAAACCATCCTCTTCACCCTCATTCTGTTTTTTCACCTGCTCTCTCTTCCTCTCTCTCTCACTTTCTCTCCTTCTCTCACAATACAAACACAATAATCCAAAATAATCAGTCTTATAAAATAATTTTAGCTTTAGATATGATTTAGGGCAGTGGTTTTCTACCTTTTTTCCCAGTAAAATAAAAATAAAAAAATACAGCATAATGTCATCATTTTCTGATTTATTAAATTGTATAACAGTATAGCTCATTTGTTGTGGTCTTACTTGACTTATTTGGACAAAAAAAAAAAATAACAATAACTAAAACGTTTTAAAAATTAAACAAGTGATTAAATTATAATAAAGATTTCTATACATATAATCAATCATCAACCTTCTTTGGATATTGTAATGGAGATCCATCTGGGCTCGTGAACTTAATTCTAAATATTTATTTTGTTGAAGAATTATTCTTCTATAATTATATTTATAAAGGATTTTGAATTGTCGCTATTTTAAAATATTTAAAATCTCAGGTACCCCCCCTTTTTGTCCGGGCGGAAACACCATACCCTCATTTGAGAACTACTGATTTAAACTATAAAAAAAAAAAAAAAAAATCCTTTGTCCCACACATCATTACACTGTACAACTCCTCTTTGGGGGGCTAGGATGACAGGGAATGCAAAACAATAACAGTGCAATACTTTTTTTATATCATGGTCGTTAATGCCTAGTTTCTCTTATTTTACTGTTCTATTTTTATTCTCCTTGTAATATTTTTCTATTTTGTTTCCATTTATACCCTTATTAGTTACTGTTTACTTTTTACTTCTTCTTCCTGAGGGAACTCTCCTGAAGGAATCAATAACGTTTTATCTGTCTATCTATCTATCTATTACTAACCCGAGCACAATTCATGACGTCATGCTCATCTTGCAGACAGTTATTTCCATTTAGTTTTATTCTCTACATGTAATTCTACATGCACCAATGTCACATAGAAATTTGCTTTCTTTGTTATTTATTTACATTATTATTTCTGGTTTACTTGCTGTCTGTTTACTTAAGTTCTCATATTTTGGTCTGTCTTCCTTCTGATTAGAATTTGTTTAACGCTTCTCTACGTTTTGTTTTGACTCTGGCGCTGAGTGTTGGCGATTCTTATCTGTACTTCCTCAGACTCTATGATTCACAGATGTTTTTAGATGTTTTAGAATATAAATTTAAATTTTACTTCATCGTGATTATTCTTGAAATAATTAAAATGTCAATATAATTAAATAATCATTTTACCTTTATTAAATTTAATTCAATTTTATTTAATGTGTTTGCTATATCATTATTAATTCAAAGCTACAATGTGTTCTAATCTATGATGTGCGTGCGTGTGTGTTTGTCTCAACTTCCACACAAGAACTGGATGGATCAGATAAGCAACAAGGCTGTTCAATACAGTATATTACACACATAATTAATGACTAATGAATTTAACAATGCTTCAATGTCCCAGTCCAAATGTATGTATTGATATTTAAATGTTTATTTATTCATATACAGTATATTTTATTTTTCCTATTATCAAAACCAACCTGTCAGCCTTCTCTTCAGATTGAGTACAGCTGTCCAATATATATATATATATATATATATATATATATATATATATATATATATATATATATATATATATATATATATATATATATATATAGTTTTTTATTTATTTATTTATGTATTCTTTAAACCTAGTTCAATGCTAAACTAATCCAATGCTTTGCTAACTCAATGCTAACCTAGCTCAATGATATGCTAACTCAATGCTAACCTAGCTTAATGCTAACCTAGCTCAATGCTATGCTAACCCAATGCTAACCTAGCTCAATGCTATGCTAACAGTGTCACACCTCTTCGGCCCACGCCTCACGCAGCTGTCACTCACACAGCCTTGTCACACGCACACATCCCTTATCTTAAAATGTCTTCCAGCAGGGCCTCCTTTTTTTTTTTTTTTTTACTGAGTCACATGCACCCACATCTTTCCCCCCAAAAAAAGCGAGAGCCTTCTTGCAAACCACAGTGTCACACAGTTACAATCACCAGCACAGTTAAAAATAAATGCAACAGACAACTATTTTTCTCATCCAGAAGCACAGCTGTATCATATCAGAACCTTAATAATAAGAACAACATTTATCATTCACTCTTAGGTGGACAAATAGTCAAGTTTAAGGAGGGTATTCTGGACTTCCCTGCTTAGGCTGCTGCCCCCGCGATCCAACCTCCGAGAGCGGAATAAGATAATTAAATGGATAGATCATTCACTCATATGTTTTCTGTACATAAACTTTGTCTACTTTCTCACAAGCAAACACATTTTTGACAATTTCCCAACTTTTACAGATAGCGGGGCTGTGAGAAAAAGCGTGAAGGGAGGTTGCGAGGGGGGGGGGGGGGGAGAAAAGGAAGGGGGGAATTAAACCAGATAAGAAATCAGGTGCTACACAAAAGTTATTAAATTACGCATATATCTAAATGTACCAACATAAACTGACTCACTCAATACACACACATTTCAGCATTCATCATTATACACACACATTTATAAATTACAATACCACCCCATGTCCAGACAAATATAAACAACTAATGCACGCATGCTTTTGTGGAATCGGCCGTCTCATATCACAAAAACCAGGTTCCATCATTGCTCATACAACGGCGATTAACCCGTTTCATTGGAGCAGCACCTGCGTTATCAAACTGACCAACACGGATCACTGGCCTCTAAGGCGCCATAGGACCACTAGGAATCACCCAACAACCCTACAGACATCGTGTCTGGTCAGTCCATACAGTTTCACCAAGTTTCACCAAAGCTCTACCATATGGAGCCCGAGACGCCACCTGTCTATTCTGCAGCCATTAAACAGATTCGTGAAAACTTGGCTCAGTTGATCTCCTTTACCGGAGTCACTGAATGGTCACCTAATATGAGGCTTTTTTACACACTGAGTCACAAGGACTAGGGACCGCTGCAGTTTCCACATAGACAGGTGTCTCGCACTTTCACAGACGTATCAATTTTATATGGGCCAAATGTCACACCAGTTAGCAAACCTTGCCTTAAATTTATCTTTGTCCAACTCTGGCTAATTCTGATGCACTTGCAGAAAGAAGCATCCTCTGCCAGCAACGACAGAGGATGAAGAGGTTAAAAGAAATGTTTCGTCTCACGTCGTCTGTGCTTCTACACTCCAAACCACCAAAATTCTAATAACAATCCCCTTATGTTAAAAACAAGAAATCACAAGTTTTCAACAAACACACAGACAAATAATCACATATAAAACAACTCAATCCAACCATAATTTACCCCATTCCAGGTTGTTTTTGGAGAACCTGACTAAACCTATCTTTTATCAAAAACAGGTTCAGCAATTAGTCTTATCGATCCGGCTCTCTCCAGGCAGAAAATGTTTACACTTTAAGCAAAACGCTTACCTTGTGATGCGCGCGTGCAACACACTGTCTGCCTGACAGAGAGAGCGGGAGCGATAAGACTAATTGCTGTGTAGTGGATTGTCCGAAGCTTAAGCAGGCAACAAAAGTAGTTTAGTACAACAACTTTATTTACCCATTATCAGAAGTGCAGGTTGAATTAAGTTGTCCGTGCAAGCAGACACAATGTACTCCAGAGCACACAAGACACACACAAGCCAAAATCACTGTTGAGTTCCGGTCTTCTGCCATTTTTTATATGTCTCTTGTGCGTCACTGTTTTTTATCTAGTGCGTCATGATTGTTTTGTTTTGGTTTTTTCTGTTCCAAAACAACCTTGTATCTCTTAGTCATATTTGGAAATTCTAAACATTCTGTAGACAGGTTGGCATAACTCCATATTCACCTTTGTCCCACAACTGGGCCATTCAATGGCACAAAATAGAAGAGAATTGAAAATGAGCGGACATTCTTAAAAGACAAGAAATATAGGTCAAAAGGTCAGAAATTCTACGACAAGGGCGAGGTCGAAAAGCATAAAGAAGGACACAACAGTAGTGGAATGTCTGCTCGTTTCTCGTTTTTCTATTCTGAACCATTTGAAGAGCACATGTGGGTTACAGTTGAACGTATGGTCGGCCTGACCATTGTACAAAATGTTTTGATTGTTTATTATGACTAAGGGATTCAAGTATGTTGCAGAACAAACAGGTCCAAAACAATTGGACCTTGACACACGAGGGAAACACATAAATGGTCAAGTATACCAAGTCTATGTATGATTCGCATAATTCTCGATTCGTCCAACGTCTCCGGAGACGTTGTCTGTTTGCATGGCAATTCAATCCAACCTTGTACCATTTGATTATGGGTAAATAAAACTTTTGTACTAAATTCACTTTTGTTGCTGTTTAAGATTCGGACATTCCACCACATAATTTTGTCGAAAAAAACAGATAACACATGACACAAAGCTATAGTCCAGGGCTATTATCAATCAATCAATCAATGTAAACTCAATTGTTCGGAGGACCACATTGCGGGGGGAGGTGGGCCTTCTCCCTTTACTAGTATTCTTATTTTGAGAGCCAGCATCATCATCAGTGGACGTTTGTTGCCAAAAATATTAGATTTGAAATAGAAATGTATGATTTGAACTCCCCTAGAGGGGGGGGGTTACCCATATATGCGGTCCTCTCCAAGGTTTCTCATAGTCATTCACATTGACATCCCACTGGGGTGAGTTTTCCTTGCCCATATGTGGGCTCTGTACCGAGGATGTCGTTGTGGCTTGTACAGCCCTTTGAGACACTTGTGATTTAGGGCTATATAAATAAACATTGATTGATTGATTGATTGAACTCTGAGGCCCATTCGGTTTCATTTCTGGGCCAGATTTGGCCCGCAGGTCACCAGTTGAATAGCCCTGCTATAGTCCTTTGAACTGGCAGCTTCCTGGCTTTTTGAAAGACAACCAAAAAAATCAAGAATATAAGATGTGGTAGTCAGTAACAGTTTCATGTTTGGATCAAGCAGAGTAAAAACAAATGGAATTACCCTGCAAATTTCAATTTCCAAAGCGAACACCTGCATCAGATTAAATCTGGTCATTAGTCTGCAGTTAAAAAAAAGACTTTTGGAGTGATGTTCCACCAGGTGGAGTGACAAGAATTATGGCTCGAACACAACAGATGTCGATTGAAGAGGATTATCAAACTTCTTCGAGAAGGCGAATCATAACGCCATGTTGCAAAATATGTTGGTTTGGACCAAGTACAAACAACATGGGAAGGTTGTAAAATGCAAGCATACTGGAAGACCAAAGAAAATATCAAAGCATCAAGACAGAAAACTTTAAGGCACATCAAATCCGGTAGACTGTCAATCATTCATCTTAACTGCAGAGGTTTGTATACAAATTACAACAGTATGAAGCTTTTTTTGGAACAATTTAAGGAATCCTTAATTGCAGTATCAGAAACATGGATGGATGATAAGAAAAACAGATTTCGGACTGGAAGGATATGAACCATCCATCCATCCATTTACTACCGCTTGTCTGTCTCGGGGTCACGAGGGTGCTGGAGCCTATCCCAGCTGCTCTCGGGCACAGATAATTAAACCCATACTTGCCAACCCTCCCGTTTTTACCGGGAGACTCCCGGTATTCAGCGCCTCTCCCGATAACCTCCCGGCAGAAATTTTCTCCCGACAAACTCCCGGTATTCAGCCGGAGCTGGAGGGGGCGTCGTCTCCAGCGGACCTGAGTGGGGACAGCCTGTTCTCACGTCCGCTTTCCCACAATATAAACAGCTTGCCTGCCCAATGATGTCATAACTGTAGAATGATCGAGGGCGAGTTCTTGGTTTCTTATGTGGGTTTATTGTTAGGCAGTTTCATTAACGTCCTCCCAGCGCGGTAACAACACACAACAGCAGTCACGTTTAGTCTACCGTAAAGCAGTTCGTCTGCCGTAAACAGCAATGTTGTGACACTCTTAAACAGGACAATACTGCCATCTACTGGATAGCCTCCAGAACACTGAAATTCAAGTATTTATTTTATTTATATGTATGATAAATATGTATATATATATATATATATATATATATATATATATATAGCTAAAATTCACTAAAAGTCAAGTATTTCATACATATATATATATATATATATATGTATGAGTTGGTGAATTCTAGCTTAAATATATTCCCCTCTTAACCACACCCCAACCACGCCCCCTACCACGCCCCCCCACGCCCCACCTCCCACCTCCCGGTATCGGAGGTCTCAAGGTTGGCAAGTATGATTAAACCCAAATTGTCAATAAGAAGATATTATGTTCTATGTTAGTATTTTTTACAAAGCACATGACCCAGTTCATCTGTATGGTTCTGATCTGTGGACTCAGCTGGAGTTAACAGGCTGCCAAATAGTCTCATTAGTTCTATAAATATTCCGTTTAGTCGCACGCATGTTCCTGGTGATCATTCAAAAAAGTTTTTTGTTTTTTTTATGCAGTGACATGCCGTGAAAATGAATTTTGATGAATACGTAACGTGAACTTTACATGATCCCACCGCGTGTGTCCTTGCTATTGCACAGCTGAGACGTGCCAGTGCCAATTAACTATACATCGGACCTTGATTCATCTACAGTGCGTCCGCATGTTGTCGCGTGCACACATCATTTCCGTACCACAGCAGGCGGGAAACACCATTAAACAACTTTTTAACATCCCGTGCTGCAATGTTTTTGCGCGCTAAACTCCCTCAGTAACGATGCTCGGGCTGTTTCTGTGTGTTCGTCTGCTTTAAGAGAATGCCAGAAGGTGTCAAGGAGAAAAATGAACCATCCATCCATCCATTTACTACCGCTTGTCCTTCTCGGGGTCGCGGGGGTGCTGGAGCCTATCCCAGCTGCTCTCGGGCACAGCAAAACATTTGAAGAACAAATGGGAGGAAACTGGAGTCGCCGTGAAGTGAAGTGAAGTGAATTATATTTATATAGCGCTTTTCTCTAGTGACTCAAAGCGCTTTACATAGTGAAAACCCAATATCTAAGTTACATTTAAACCAGTGTGGGTGGCACTGGGAGCAGGTGGGTAAAGTGTCTTGCCCAAGGACACAACGGCAGTGACTAGGATGGCGGAAGCCGTCTGTGACTGAACTGTAAGAAATCCCCTTAAGGAAATAGGATTTAAATACAGAAAAGCTAAACAAAAGCCGTCATTAACATTTAAAGGCCTACTGAAACCCACTACTACCGACCACGCAGTCTGATAGTTTATATATCAATGATGAAATCTTAACATTGCAACACATGCCAATACGGCCGGGTTAACTTATAAAGTGCAATTTTAAATTTCCCAGGAAACTTCCGGTTGAAAACGTCTAGGTATGATGACGTTTACGCGTGACGTTAATGGTTGAAGCGGAAGTATTCGGACACCATTGTATCCCAATACAAACAGCTCTGTTTTCATCGCAAATTTCCACAGTATTCTGGACATCTGTGTTAGTGAATCTTTTGCAATTTGTTCAATTAACAATGAAGACAGCAAAGAAGAAAGCTGTAGGTGGGATCGGTGTATTAGCGACTGGCTGCAGCAACACGACCAGGAGGACTTTGAGTTGAATAGCAGACGCGCTACCGTGACTACAGCTTTGGCTTCCAAACATTTGATCGCTTGCCCGTACGTGCGTGTCGCTATGTGCATGTCATGTACGTAACTTTGGGGAAATATATGTTTCTTGCCGACTCTGATGGCGGCCGGGGTGTCGTCGAAAGCTACAACGCCCGCCGCCGCACCGCTGTCCTCACCTTGACTTCCTCCGTCTCCGGGCCGCCGACCGCATTGATGATCGGGTGAAGTCGTTCGTCGCGCCGTCGATCGCTGGAACGCAGGTGAGCACGGGTGTTGATGAGCAGATGAGAACTGGCGTAGGTGGAGAGCTAATGTTTTTAGCATAGCTCTGTCGAGGTCCCGTAGCTAAGTTAGCTTCAATGGCATCGTTAGCAACAGCATTGCTAGGCTTCGCCAGGCGGTACAGCATTAACCGTGTGGTTACAGGTCCAGGGTTTGGTAGTATTGTTGATCTTCTGTCTATCCTTCCAGTCAGGGGCTTATTTCGTCTGTTTCTATATGCAGTTAAGCACGATGCTATCACGTTAGCTCCGTAGCTAAAGTGCTTCGCCGATGTATTGTCGTGGAGATAAAAGTCACTGTGAATGTCCATTTCGCGTTCTCGACTCTCATTTTCAAGAGGATATAGTATCCGAGGTGGTTTAAAATACAAATCCGTGATCCACAATAGAAAAAGGAGAAAGTGTGGAATCCAATGAGCCCTTGTACCTAAGTTACGGTCAGAGTGAAAAAAGATGCGTCCTGCACTGCACTCTAGTCCTTCACTGTCACGTTCCTCATCCACGAATCTTTCATCCTGGCTCAAATTAATGGGGTAATCGTCGCTTTCTCTGTCCAAATCTCTCTCGCTGCTGGCGGCCATCATTGAAAACAATGGGGAAATGTGAGGAGCCCTTCAGCCTGCGATGTCACGCTACTTCCGGTACAGGCAAGGCTTTTTTTTATCAGCGATCAAAAGTTGCAAACTTTATCGTCGATGTTCTCTACTAAATCCTTTCAGCAAAAATATGGCAATATCGCGAAATGATCAAGTATGACACATAGAATGGATCTGCTATCCCCGTTTAAATTTTAAAAAAAAATTTCAGTAGGCCTTTAAAAAAAGAAAAGAAGGTTCCAATGGGCTGAGGCCAAGCATTCGATGACGAGGAATCACTGGATGAAAGTCATATTCAGTGATGAATCGGGCATCTGCATTGGTACCAAGTTGCTATTTGAAATGACTTTAGTTTTGTATCATGTTTGTTTTCTACTTTTTTCTACAAAATTAAATACATTTCCTCCAAGACTGGTGGTTCCATAATTTTTTTCCAGGAGTTGTATACAGCATGTCCAATGTAATGGAAAACATGCAAACAACAATGTGTGTTTTATTCCAGTGGAGCACCAGACTCCTCTAGTTTGGATTTTTTATGTGTCCTACTTCATTTGTGTTGAGGCCAACTTGCTCTTATCTTGCGTCTGACCGCTGATTAGTCAGCTGCTGTGTGCTGTCAGTCCTTGGCAAGAAGGCAGCCCCAGAAAGCCAATCAATGAGTTTGTGGGCAGTCGAGACTAACAAGTTTCAGCCTGAGCGGGCATTTTCCACCTGGTGCTGGTGTTTGACTTGTCTCTATTCAATAGCGTAAAATTATTTTTGGACATAAAAAAGGGCATGGGACAAAAACTACTTTTTGAAATAGTAAAGGGGGACATGCCCACCCTCCAAATTAAGTCCATGCCTGGTAATACGGTTGGAATTTGGTCCGTATCTTTTTAAAAGTACCAAATGTGCTCCGAATCCAATCTCCCCTGTGTTGTCAACAATTCCCACACTAATGTTTATATTGAGCCTCTTCCATTAGAGAGTACTGTATTTTTAGAACTATGAGCCGCTACTTTTTTTTCCTATGCTTTGAACCCTGCGGCTTATAAAACAGTGCGGCTAATTTGTGGATTCTTCTTTGCTAACGGCCTTTTTGATTGATTGATTGATTGAAACTTTTATTAGTAGATTGCACAGAACAGTACATATTCCGCACAATTGACCACTAAATTAACTTCAACTTGTTTAAGTCGGGGTCCACTTAAAACAATTCATGGAAAATTCATGGCCATAATGTTTTGTTTTCAACAAACAGTTTTAAACAGACGCTGAAAAGGTCTGTAATTGTTTGTGCTGAGACGCCATCTTTTGGATGAGTTCGCTCACTGCAGATGTTGCGAGTTGAAAATCGACTACCTTTTCAAATGCTTTAAAATGTGGGCTCTGTACCGAGGATGTCATTGTGGCTTGTGCAGCCCTTTGAGACACTTGGGATTTAGGGCTATATAAATAAACATTGATTGATTGAAAATCGTCCATTGCGTTTCTGCTCGAAATGGATCTTCATTCATCGTTTCAAGCAACGTTTGTAAGTTTTACAATACAACTAAAACAATTCACACTTATTACACTGTCCCGTGTGTGATGCCTGTAGGAGTGTTTTCATGCATATTTTGTACGTGCTATAGTAATGTCATCAAGCCAGCGTCGTTAGCATTAGCGATTATGCAAACCCGTTTAGAAGTGTCTATGCTAGCATTATTAACTTACAATGGCATTCTTTTTGTATTGTTTCAGTTCTGTAAATTCGCCCCAAACGTCAACGTGGAGTTTTTGAGTTTGTTTAGCTAATTGAAGCGCTAACTTCCACATCTAGTAGGTGCATGATGACGACTTCTGTTTTGTTTGATCAGCCATTTTACTGCCGTGTGTCAGGCACTATTTGGAAACAATTAAAAGGGATATGCAAATAAACATTTCCAAAATGTTTCGTACCATGTCTGTATCTGTATCATATGTATCTGCAGCTTATGGTCCAATGCAATGCAACTAATCAATGTAAAAATTACAGATGTCCGATAATATCGGACTGCCAATAATATCGGACTGCCGATATCATCGGCCGATAAATGCTTTAAAATGTAATATCGGAAATTATTGGTATCAGTTTCAAAAAGTAAAATGTAGGACTTTTTAAAACGCCGCTGTACGGAGTGGTACACGGACGTAGGGAGAAGTACAGAGCAGTTACGTCTCCCAGTCATACTCGCCAAACCTCCCAATTTTCCCGGGAGACTCCCGAATTTCAGTGTCCCTCCCGAAAATCTACCGGGGCAGCCATTCTCCCGAATTTCTCCCGATTTCCACCCAGACAACAATATTGGGGGCTTGCCTTTTAGTGCCGGCCCAATCACATATTATCTACGGCTTTTCACACACACGCAAGTGAACGCAAGGCATACTTGGTCAACAGCCATACAGGTCACACTGAGGGTGGCCGTATAAACAACTTTAACACTGTTACAAACATGCGCCACACGGTGAACCCACACCAAACAAGAACGACAAACACATTTCGGGAGAACATCCGCACCGTAACACAACATAAACACAACAGAACAAATACCCAGAACCCCTTGCAGCATTAACTCTTCCGGGATGCTACAATATACACCCCCGCTACTTCCAACCCCGCCCACCTCAACCTCCTCATGCTCTCTCAGGGAGAGCATGTCCCAAATTCCAAGTTCCTGTTTTGAGGCATGTTAAAAAAAATAATGCACTTAGTGACTTCAATAATAAATATGGCAGTGCCATGTTGGCATTTTTTTTCCATAACTTGAGTTGATTTATTTTGGAAAACCTTGTTACATTGTTTAATGCATCCAGCGGGGCATCACAACAAAATTAGGCATAATAATGTGTTAATTCCACGACTGTATATATCGGTATCGGTTGATATCGGAATCGGTAATTAAGAGTTGGACAATATCGGAATATCGGATATCGGCAAAAAAAAGCCATTATCGGACATCTCTAGTAAAAATATTTATTTCTTCTAAGATTTGGTGGGTGCCGCTTGAATATCAGTGCGTTTTATAGTCCGAAAAGTACAGTAAATTTATACTATGTAGTATTGTCCTTTAAGAAGATTTACTGAAATATGAGGGGTGTACGCTACTTTGTGCTGCATTCTTTTTTGTTTTTTTTGCAAAACTAATTGAATACAAGCCCAGGCTTGCAGACTGAACAATAAATCAGAGAGCAATTGTTGTCATCATTTTTTCATACGTGCAGCAGCATCAACGCAACTCGTGGCTGCGCACAAAGCTAATTAACCTCAACCATATTGTATTGTGTGGTTCCTTTATGAAAGTATGAAGGAAACCATAACAACGACAAAGAAATTCTCCTCATTCAGCTGGTTTGAGAGTGGAGGGAGTCATCCGGTATAATTGATGTAGTTTTAAGAGAATTCATTTAAAGAGAATTAGCATCTGCGCTTCAGCTTGAGTGTTTTTTTTATCTTTATAAGCAAAAATAATAATAAGGGAACAACCAAGCCAGATGGGAAGTTGGGGTTATTACATCAACGTGACTATCCGTGTTTGGCTAATTAAACCCAAATTGTCAATAAGAAGATATTATGTTCTATGTTAGTATTTTTTACAAGGCACATGACCCAGTTCATCTGTATGGTTCTGATCCGTGGACTCAGCTGGAGTTAACAGGCTGCCAAATAGTCTCATTAGTTCTATAAATATTCAGTTTAGTCGCACACATGTTCCTGGTGATCATTCAAAAAAGTTAGTTTTTTTTATGCAGTGACATGCCGTGATAATGAATTTTGATGAATACGTAACTTGAACTTTACATGATCCCACCGCGTGTGTCCTTGCTATTGCACAGCTGAGACGTGCCAGTGCCAATTAACTATACATCGGAGCTCGATTCATCCACAGTGCGTCCGCATGTTGTCGCGTGCACACATCGTTTCCGTACCACAGCAGGCGGGAAACACCATTAAACAACTTTTTAACATCCCGTGCTGCAATGTTTTTGTGCGCTAAACTCCCTCAGTAACGATGCTCGGGCTGTTTCTGTGTGTTCGTCTGCTTTAAGACAAAATGCCAGAAGGTGTCAAGGAGAAAAATGGATGTACTCTATAAACCAATGGGGCATGTTCCTAATGTGTACCAGAGCACCATTTAGTCATCAATAAGTTTCAAAAGTTGCACAAGAGCTCGAAGTTTCTTCTCATTTATATCAAAGTAGTAAAACCAAATCACTGTACACATTGTCAACATACCATAACTAAGGCATAAATGATGCTTAGTAGTTCATATGCCATCCCATCCGATGAAGTATTGATCATTTTTATAGTTCTTTGTTGGGGTTGATTGTGCAATTCCCTGCCAAAACGTCACGGATAATGTTTCCCAGAAAGTTGACTGCGTGCAGCAACTATAAATCTGGTCGACCATTTTTCTTGTTGGCATCCTTCATGACTAGTAAACAATGATAATTCAAGAGAGAGGGGCAATGTACCGTATTTTCCGGACCATAGGGCGCACCGGATTATAAGGCGCACTGCAGATGAATTATCTATTTTTAATCTTTTTTCATATATATAAAGCGCATCGGATTATAGGGCGCATTAAAGGAGTCATATTATTTATTTATTTTTCTAAATGGAAAACACTTCCTTGTGGTCTACATAACATTTTACGGACTATAAGGCACACTTAAAATCTTTTTTTTTTTTTTCTCAAAACTCGACAGTGCGCCTTAAAACCCGGTGCGCCTAATGTAAGGATTAAGTTTGGTTGAGCTTTCTCACCTCGAAGCTTTTTTTTTTTTGGTACATGGTGTAATGATAAGTGTGACCAGTAGATGGCAGTCAAACATAAGAGATAAGTGTAAACTGCAGTATGATGGCAATATGTCTCAAGTAAACAACACCAACATTTTCAATGTTCCATTGAAAATATAGAACATTACACACGGCACTCAAAAATATATCAACATGTTTTCCTACGACTTTGGTAAGCTATGAAGCCGCACCGCTTGAATAATTGTCGGCTCATTAAACATACGAGTATTATTATGGTGTGTGTATAAGGTAAGACATTATCTGGCGTTTTGTTTCGTAACATTATGCAAAAGCAACTTTTCTTACCTTCTGGTACCTGCTGATCTGCATTTGGGATCTGCATAAGTCCTGAAAAATCGCGCGTGTCCACAAGTCGATTAGCTTCTTCTTTTTCTGTATCTTCTTGTTATGAGACATTCAACCTCCGCTGTTGCCATTTGTAATATAAAGTAGTGTAAAGTTCTTACTTATACCTGTCAGTAAACTCGCCATGAAAGCACTAAAACAAACCGGTGTAGTGAGTTTACATTATTCACCCAAGGAACTTTAGTTATTAGTGTTCCAGTCGGACGGTTTTTCACGTGTTGTTGTTTCCGGATGAGGAGATGCTGCTCCGTTATTGATTGAAGTAAAGTCTGAATGTCATTAAAACAGTTAGCTCCATCTTTTAACACTTCTTCCACTCCAGTCCTCTTACATTTAGAAAAAAATATATAATAATATGACTCCTTTAATACGCCCTATAATACGATGCGCTTTATATATGAAAACGATCAAAAATAGACCATTCATCGGCAGTGCGCCTTTAATTCGGTGCGCCCTATGGTCCGGAAAATACGGTACTTTATTTTCAGACCCGGCCAACGCGTAAGCACCATAAAAAAAGTATACAACAAGTTTTTCTTTTATACCGTCGCACGTTCATTCCACTTTAGATATCTTAAAAAGTCATGGGCAAACACAAACGAGATAAGTAACAAGCAATTACATTTTGGGGCTTATCCGAATCATTTTTACTACGCTACTGTACCTCACCTTTACCTGACAAACTCCAAATTCTGTGTGTGTTCATGCCAGTGGCCCTGCCTCCACCCACAGAGACAAAGAGAGTGGATGATTGTCAAGAGGGTTCACTGCGCTTCTCTCGTTCTGCTATAGATAAGACTAAAGGTTACGGGCGGGGGTTTCATCTACCCTTTCAGGAAATGTCAGAAATTAGATAACTTGGTAAATGTTGGTCTGTTTTTTTATTCGCATGAGCCGGCTTGAAAAATATTTTTAAGCTACTTTGTGAGTTTTAAAATTATGTTTTAATACCAGAATGGCCCCCAAAAAAGCCCCTCAGATTTACCGTTTCAGCTGAGTTCAAAAAGGTCACTTTTTTTGTTATAATTTTTATCATTTGTTTTTTCTTCCAATGATTGACACTGTTAGAATAATCATGTATATATATTATCACACAACTTTAGTATGCTTAAAGTCCGTTGCTATAGTTATTAGCTACTGTGCTCAAGCTGTATTTTTCCTATCCGTGCAAGGACAAAACTTCTTGTCTAAGGGGTGGCCTCAGCCGCAGATGTTATCTTTGTTTTAGCCCGCTAACAGCCAAGGACTTCAAGGACCTCAACGCAGATATGACGACGGCACGCAGACAAAGCAGAAACAAGGCAAAATCACAAGGCCCCCAGCACATTCCGTCACGTATTGTGTGTACTGGACCTGCTTTGCATGATATACTCTATGTGACCACTCCTTTTAGAGGCGGCCTCAGTGATGTTGACTGTGGAACTCTTGAATAAAAAAATAGAGGGACGCGGGAGCTGTGCCTTAGAGCATAGGGCGAGACTGTGACTAAGTGTGCAGCTCCATGCGTTCTCCTCATGAGCTAAATTGAACTCTGTCTCTGCATGGTTCCTTGCTTCTTGTCTGTTTAATAGATGTCATCAGTGTTTGAACCTGACAACACACAAACACACTAGGTGTGGTGAAATTTGTCCTCTGCATTTGACCCATCCCCTTGTTCCACCCCCTGGGAGGTGAGGGGAGCAGTGAGCAGCAGCGGCGGCCGCGCCCAGGATCCATTTTTGGTGATTTAACCCCCAATTCCAACCCTTGATGCTGAGTGCCAAACAGGGAGGTAATGGGTCCCATTTTTATAGTCTCTGGTATGGCTCGGCCGGGGTTTGAACTCACGACCTACCGACCTCAGGGCGGACATGACTCTGCACTCGTCTTTTTGGACACTTTTGTAGTTAAAATTCCAGATATCGCCTTTTATTGCAGAACAGTACGGAGGGGAAGTTCTTCTAAAAAGTCCTAACTGTTCTTACATGAATGATTTATAAAGCAGTCATTCAAAGTCTCCGGTAAACAAACCTCGAAAGCAAGCTGTCGTCAGCTCCGACTGTCCTCTGCGTGATCTATTTACTAAACGGAAGAAGGTGGCGGGAACAATAACACCACCGGCGACGGTGTTATCCTCATCCTTTGTTTTTGTAGCACAGGGTGAAAGTAAGTTCTTCTGTCAAAGTAAGTGCGGTGAAGCTGACAGCGTTCTCAGCAATAACAACCAGGGGCCAGGTGTAAAAGATTAATGAGAGGACGCTGTCAAGAACAAATCCCTCACATCAAAGATAGTCGTCAACACAAGCAGTATGTTTGTTGTTGGTTTTTTTTGTTTTTTTTAAAGAACACTGCCCTTTTTATCACATCTCCCAGTGATGGACTCAGCCATCAAGTGCCTAATAATCCTTACAGTACGCCATGGAGACAGCACAACAACATGGCGTGTGATGGTAGTTTCGCACGGCGACGTGGGCTACTCTACGTGGTGACAGACGCCAAAAGGTCAACCGCGAAGAGTCCTCGACAACGTGCGACGCTAAAAGGCTGCTGTGACCTTCGGGCGGTGGTTTGGGGGGTAGGGAGGGGGTGCGGGTTAATGGCAACACCGTGCTGTCATTTAGCCAGGTTCCATATTCATGACTTTGTGACGGCGAAAGGTTGCAGCAAGTTTTCATCAAGCGCACATCTTATCATGCACAAGAAGTGCGTGCAAATTTAAAGGTGCGGAACAGTATTTTTTAAATTATTTTAGTATTGTGCAACTACAATACCATGGAAGATGGATGGCAGTTATCAACCATTATGTATTTGCCATGACCGTCCTCTAGAGGAATAGAGTGAAAATGTAGCTGTAGTCGTACAAAACCCAAAACCAGTGAAGTTGGCACATTGTGTAAATGGTAAATAAAAACAGAATACAATGATTTGCAAATCCTTTTCAACTTATATTTAATTGAATAGACTGCAAAGACAAGATATTTAATGTTCGTACTGAGAAACGTTGTCAGGTTCAAACACTGATGACATCTATTAAACAAGACAAGAGGCAAAGAATTAAACAGAGACAGAATTCAATTTGGACTCAATTGAGGAGACACGCCTGGACACACTGTACCCTTGTGCAGTTTCTCAGCACGCTCTGCCAAAAGATTGCATGCCTCCTTCTTTTATTTTGGACCCTCCCCGACCACATGGCCACCTTTGTTTCCAAAAGACAAAGGGCGCAAAAAGTTCACAGGAAAGGTCAGTTCAGAATCAGAATCAGAATCAGAATAGTTTTATTGCCATTGTTTGAGAACGGGTTCACAAACTAGGAATTTTTCTTGGTGCAAACGTGCGACATAAAACACATATAACACATATTTGGTATAAAAAGAGCTGTGACTGAGCTCAATCAATCAATCAATGTTTATTTATATAGCCCTAGATCACAAGTGTCTCAAAGGGCTGTACAAGCCACAACGACATCCTCGGTACAGAGCCCACATACGGGCAAGGAAAAACTCACCCCAGTGGGACGTCGGTGAATGACTATGAGAAACCTTGGAGAGGACCGCATATGTGGGTAACCCCCCCCCCCCCCCTCTAGGGGAGACCGAAAGCAACGGATGTCGAGTGGGTCTGACATAACATTGTGAAAGTCCAGTCCACAGTGGATCCAACACATCAGCGAGAGTCCAGTCCACAGCGGGGCCAGCAGGAAACCATCCCGAGCGGAGACGGGTCAGCAGCGCAGAGATGTCCCCAACCGATGCACAGGCTAGTGGTCCACCCGGGGTCCCGACTCTGGACAGCCAGCACTTCATCCATGGCCACCGGACCTATGCAACTCCCCCTCGCAAGGGACAGGGGAGAAGAGGAGAGAAGAAAAGAAACGGCAGATCAACTGGTCTAAAAAAGGGGGGGTCTATTTAAAGGCTAGATTATACAAATGAGTTTTAAGATGGGACTTAAATGCTTCTACTGAGGTAGCATCTCTAACTGTTACCGGGAGGGCATTCCAGAGTACTGGAGCCCGAATACAAAACGCTCTATAGCCCGCAGACTTTTTTTTGGCTCTGGGAATCACTAATAAGCCGGAGTTCTTTGAACGCAGATTTCTTGTCGGGACATATGGTACAATACAATCGGCGAGATAGGCTGGAGCTAAACCGTGTAATATTTTATACGTAAGTAGTAAAACCTTAAAGTCGCATCTTAAGTGCACAGGAAGCCAGTGCAAGTGAGCCAGTATAGGCGTAATATGATCAAACTTTCTTGTTTTTGTCAAAAGCCTTGCAGCCGCATTTTGTACCAACTGTAATCTTTTAATGCTAGACATAGGGAGCTATCAAATAGACTTAGAAGGGATTCAAGGAATTCAAGGAGCTGCTGTTAGGAGTTATTGTTCATTTGCCTGATGGCCGAGGGGAAACAACTGTTCAGGTGGCGGGAGGTGTGGGTCTGGATGGAGCGTAGTCTCCTGCCTGAGGGGAGAGGGGAGAATAGTGTGTGTCCAGGGTGAGAAGAGTCAGCTGTGATCCGACCCACACGCCTCCTGGTCCTGGAAGAGAACAAGTCCTGGAGGGATGGGAGCTTGCAGCCAATCACCTTCTCCGCAGCACGTACGATGCGTTGCAGTCTATTCTTATCCTGGACTGTGGCGCCGGGGAACCACACTGTGATGGAGGAGGTCAGGATGGACTCTATGATGGCTGAGTAAAACTGCACCAGCATCTCGGTCGGCACCTTAAGTTTCCTCAGCTGCCGCAGGAAGTACATCCTCTGCTGGGCCTTCTTGATGAGGGAGCTGATGGTCAGCTCCCACTTGAGGTCCTGGGTGATGGTGGGGTTTGTAAAATAGTTCAAATAGAGTTCCATAAAATAGTTCAAAAATAGTTCGTAAAATACTTCAAAAAGAGGTCGTCTGGAAATTGGGCAGATCCTGCCATCTGTCAGCTTTGAAGTCCTTGGGCCAGAACAACATCCTTCTGTTGATTACCATACATGAGAGAAAACAGAAAACCCTTCATGCGGCTCTCCCCCTTACACAGGGGAGTTTTACGAGCCTTACTCTTGGTAGGCCTCAAAAACAGCCCCTGTCCTTTTGCCTGGAACTCATTTCAACACAAAGTTTTTTGTGATAACTTACAAACAATTATTCTAACAAACTTTTTTTTTTTTTGCAAATAATCATGAACTTAGAATTTAATGGCAGCAACACATTGCAAAAAAGTTGGCACCGGGGCATTTTTACCACTGTGTTACATGGCCTCTCCTTTTAACAACACTCAGTAAACGTTTGGGAACTGAGGAGACCAATTTTTCAAGCTTTTCAGGTGGAATTCTTTCCCATTCTTGCTTGATGTACAGCTTAAGTTGTTCAACAGTCCGGGGTCTCCATTGTGGTATTTTACGCTTCATATTGCGCCACACATTTTCAATGGGGGACAGGTCTGGACTACAGACAGGCCAGTCTAGTATCCGCTATTACGTTCTATATTACTGGTTTTGTTTAATAAAATTCTACCCAAACAGTTAATAATGTCAAATACAAATAAGGCAACTGCGAAACAGTCTTTTAGGGATCATAAAGCCTCTGTGTTTTTTCCTGACCTAACGTATATTCCGCTCTACCGCGGTATTGAGCACTGTATAACGGATACCATAGAAACCTTGACAATTGTTGCGTCCACCAGCTCTTCCTCCCAGGGAATCTAAGTTACTGGTCAATCCCAAGTACTTTCGATGACATATATGCTGAGTAAGAAGGACCATCAAGACAGAATTGCAATATTTTCAAGTTTTACTAAAGCTTTAGGAGGTCAACTTAACCAATACATTCATATCGGCTACTCTAGTTGATCTGGCATTCCAACGGAAAAGCCAACTCCTTTGCACACAAAGAAAACCCCCATCTCTCCCCCTCGCAACACTGATAAGGAAAGAGTGGTTGTTGTATTTCACATTCCAAGGGTTAAGACACTAAACAGACAATCTGAAGACAAAGAGAGACTGGTAGAATATACAAAGGAAAAGTACTAGCAGAAAAACATAGCTATGAATAGGGAAATAACTCTTAAACATATATGCATCCTCCACACTATATATATACACATGTGTATGTGTGCATGTAAAAGTTTAAAATAACTTGTTTGTTTCAATAATGATTCGGAATGAACGAGAAAGTGGAAAGGAAAACGTAGCCCCTCTTTGACCACTTGGTCAGTATATTGCAAAAAGCCGCATTAACAGAATCGATATCGTAATAACGGTACTAAACAGACATTAATACTGCTGATGAGTTCATTATAAACAACAGATTGTCAAATGCAACGAGTGACTGTTGTACCAACAAGCTGAGTAACAACATCTCAAAGCGCATGCAGAACTGCCGGACGGTTGAATGGAGTTAATTAGGGGTTGCCTACAGCCACAGTTGTTAATGTGCTTTGACCCAGCGCTAATTGAAGACTTTGATTGATTGAGACTTTTATTAGTAGATTGCACAGTACAGTACATATTCCGTACAATTGACCACTAAATGGTAACACCCGAATAAGTTTTTCAACTTGTTTAAGTCAGGGTCCACGTTAATCAATTCATGGTATGGACGCTGGCAGCAAGTAATTGAATAGATATTTAACAGTATGTCGCTTAAAATATTTCCAGTACAATTATCGGCCACGGCTTGACCCTGGAACAGATCATTTACCTATGAAGAAACTTCTGTGGTTCAACTTTCTTTTCTATCAGACTGTAGCTCCAAATACAAATACCAGCTGTTGTTCTGCAGGCGTGTATATGTCCAAATCAAAGCCATAACGAGCTGAGCCACAACAGAAGGCCACCGACTAATTGCTGAAATGTCACGCCCGCTCCCTTCTTTCCCAGGTGCGCTGCTCCCGTCTGCTAATGAATGCCACCATTGCACCGTGATATGACACAACAACCCCGTAAAAAAAAACATGACGTGCACCTTAGCTCCGCCCGTAATTAACTGCACTTATCGAGATTTAATTGAGCTGAGCGGTTAACGTGGAGATTAATTAGTAATGCGACATCTCTGGTAGTGCTGCCGGTCATCACATTGCGGATCAAATGCATTAACAAACAGGGACCTAATGTTGATATTTCATTTTCATTTGCTCTCATTGGTTGTTGGTGTCATGATCCTGCATGATCTATGCTCACGTGCCATTCTCCATCCTAACAACTACAGCATCCCTTATCTCATTTATATGCTAATAACGCCTCTCATGTCATCGCTGGCAGCACCGTTGGCCTTTTTTTTTTTTTGCAGCCTTCTCTTCATTCCTGCACTGATTGGCAAGAGAGGTCAATGTCTGAGGCCACCGTGTGTGTGCACGTCTGTAGGGAAATGTAATTTACTGTGACATATTGTTAGCGGCACTTTCGGCAACGGCGCTGTGTAATTTTTTTATTTCTTTTGGGGTGCCTGCGCCGTGACGAGTCTGACCTTCAGCGGGTGTTTATTAGCGGCCGCGACGTTATTGTCCTCCGTGTGAGCTTTTAGACTTAGACTTAGACTTAGACTTCCTTTTATTGTCATTCAAATTTGAACTTTACAGTACAGATAAGAACGGTATTTCGTTGCATTAGCTCGTTGTAGCGCAGGATGAAAGCGCAATAAGGTGCAGATATGAATAAATAGATTATTGCACTTTTGCATATGCATCCACGTTTATGGATGTATGTTACATTGTCTTTATATTCCAGCCAGTTAATCCGTTTTTGGGGGGGAATTGATTGAAATATTATGATGCGTTCAAGAGTCTTATGGCCTGAGGGAAGAAGCTGTTACAGAACCTGGAGGTTCTGCTACAGAGGCTGCGGAACCTCTTTCTAGAGTCCAGCAGTGAAAACAGTCCTTGGTGGGGGTGGGAGGAGTCTCTGCAGATTTTCCGAGCCCTGGTCAGGCAGCGGCTTTTTTGCGATTTCTTGGATAGGAGGAAGAGGAGTCCTGATGATCTTTTCCGCCGTCCTCACCACTCTCTGCAGAGACTTCCAGTCTGAGGCACTGCAGGCTCCAGTCCAGACAGAGATGCAGTTGGTCAGTAGGCTCTCTACAGTGCCTCTGTAGAATGGGGGGAGGGAGCTGTGCTCTTTTCATCCGCCGCAAAAAGTGCATGCGCTGCTGAGCTCTTTTTACAAGAGCTCCGGTGTGTAGGGACCAGGTCATATTGTCAGTTATCCGCACCCCCGGGAACTTGGTGCTGCTTATGTTAGAATAATTATGTATATATTATCACACAACTCTTATGCTCAAGGGCCGTTGCTATAGTTATTATCAATTGTGCTGAAGTTGTACTTTTCTATCCGTGCAAAGGGACAGCATGGCAATCCAAAAAGATTGCCAGTCGTCTCGTATCAGTGTTGTGTCCAGACTCGGCCAAGGCCGAACATCGAGTACCGTGACGCAGACAAAGCAGAGACAGGGCGATATCACAAGTGTCAGCACATTTGCATTTCATTAATAGTCATATATTGTGTCTAACTGGGGCTGTTGAGATTACCCCCTTCCCTCAGCGACAGCCTCAGTGATGTAACCAGGGACCTCCCAAATAAATAGAGGAAGCATGTGGGCAGGATTTTAGAGCGTACTTTGGATCTGTAACCAGAGTTCAGCCCAAACGTCTCTCCTCATTGAGCAAAATTTAACTCTGTCTCTGCATGATTCCTTGCTTGTTGTCTGTTTAATAAATGTCATCAGTGTTTGAACCTGACAGCTTACCGTCTCCACCGCTGTGCCGTTGATGAAGAGCGGAGCGTGGCTGGACTGGTGCCTCCTGAAGTCGACGATGATCTCCTTGGTCTTGTCGACGTTCAGGACCAGGTTGTTGGTTCTGCACCAGTCGACCAGATGTTTCACCTCCTCCCTGTAGTCCAGGGGTCACCAACCTTTTTGAAACCAAGAGCTACTTCTTGGGTACGGATTAATGCGAAGGGCTACCAGTTTGATACACACTTAAATAAATTGCCAGAAATAGCCAATTTGCTCAATTTACCTTTAACTCTATGTTATTATTAATAATTCATTATATTTATCTTTGTGGAAACACTGATCATCTTAATGATTTCTCACAATAAATATATATAGAAACAGATAACTATCAATATGCAACACTTTATTTTTATATTTTCTCTAAGTGCACATTTTTCAAATTGAACATTTTCAAATGATCACTTCTAAGACAGTCTTGAGAAATCACAATATCCCATTTTAACTAGCTAGCCACTAACATTTTTTAACAAATCATGAATTAATTTGCACCATGTTTGTACAAATAGCTCATGTAAAATACAAAAGTCAACTCTCAAATTTTTAAATAAATCATGTCACACATTGAACTGGACGCCAAATCTGTTATCTGTTTCTTTGTCAGTTAGTGAAGACCAAGTCTTTAAAATATTTTCTTGGATTTTCAAAGTCTGTTTGAGTTTTGTCTCTCTTAGAATTAAAAATGTCGAGGAAAGCGAGACCAGCTTGCTAGTAAATAAATACAATTTAAAAAATAGAGGCAACTCACTGGTAAGTGCTGCTATTTGAACTATTTTCAGAACAAGCCAGCGGGCTACTCATCTGGTCCTCACGGGCTACCTGGTGCCCGCGGGCACCGCGTTGGTGACCCCTGCTGTAGTCTATGTCGTTTGTTGTCACGGATGAGGTCCACTACTGTCGTGTCGTCCGCATACTTCACAATGTGGTTAGTAGTGGACCTGGCGCAGCAGTCATGGGTCATCAACGTGAACAGCAGCGGACTCAGGACGCAGCCCTGGGGGCCGCCGGTGCTCAGGGAGATGGCACTGGAGGTGTTGTCGCCCACTCTCACAGACTGGAGTCTGTCTGTGAGGAAGTCAAGCAGCCATTGTGCAGAACAGACATTAGACCAAGGAAAATCTGAACTATTTTCTTATTTTTCTTGTTTTTTTGTGATTTTTTTGTTGTTGAATTTCTCACAATGTGGCCACAATGTTTGCAAATGTAATCTGGCTTCCATATACCGTGTTTTTCGGACTTTAAAGCACACTTAAAATACTTTCATCTTCTCAAAAAAATCGACAGTGCGTTTTATAATCCGGTGCGCCTAATGTACGGCATGATTCTGGTTGTGCTTACCGACCTCGAAGCCATTTTATTTGGTACATGGTGTAATGATAAGTGTGACCAGTAGATGGCAGTCACACATAAGAGATACGTGTAAACTGCAAGATGACGCCAGTAAACAACAGCAAAACTTTAAATGTCCCATTGAGAATATAGAACATTACACACGGCGCTCAAAAATCTGTCAAAATGTTTTTAATACGACTTTGGTAAGCTGTGAAGCCGCACCGCTTGATGGATTGTCGGCGCATTAAACATACGAGTATTATTATGGTGTGTGTATAAGGACTGCAAAATAGACATATTACCTGGTGTTTTGTTTCACAATATTATGCAAAACCAACTTTTCTCACCTTCTGGTACCTGCTGATGTGTATTTGGGATCTGCATAAGTCCTGAAAATGCACGCACTTCCGCCTTTGTAGTCTGTGCCGACCCCGTAGTCATAAGCTTCTTCTTTTTCTCTACCTTCTTATGTGGCATTCATCTTCCGCCGTTGCCATTTCTAATATAAAGTAGAGTAAAGTTCTTACTTATATCTGTCAGTAGACTCGCTATCAAAGCGCTAAAAACTTTAGTGAGTTCACATAATTCACCCACAGAACTTTAGTTTTTAGAGGGTTCCGGTTGGACGGTTTTTCACGGGACACATTGTTGTTGCACTAGTGAGCCACAGATGAGGAGATGCTGCTCCGTTATTGATTGAAGTAAAGTCTGAATGGTCCAAAAAATACGGGACAGAGATTCTATGTAGATTTAACAAAATTGCACAATCAACAAAAATCGAAGATTGTTTTTTTTTATCCCACATTCAAATCAAGGTAATATCCCACTTCTTCTTTTTTTTTTTTTTTTACCAAAAAATGCAGTTTATTTGCCGTTACAGAGGTGATTATTATCAACTTAGAGGAGCGACTCCACACGGTGTATGGAGACACATAATTAGCTGCTAGCTTGTCAGCCAGGGGACAAAATATAAATACGAGGGCTGTGAATCTTTGGGCACCACAAGATTTGATTCAAAATCAATACTTTTTTTAATAACATTGGGTGCCAGTTCTGTGATTAACTATACTCCTCCATAAAACAAATAAACAGCTCTGATCAATTTACTTATTACTTAAAAGAAAACTGGTTTTGTTTAATACAATTATACCCAAACAGTTAATAAAGTCAAACACAAATAAGGCAACAAGAGAAGTATACCATACTTAATACCTAATACCCCACTTCGGACACCATATGTGTTAGCGAGTGTTCTAGTAGCAAAAACCCTGCAATGCAAGTCTAGATCAAGACTTTGTTCGTCTATTTCATTCTAATTACCCTATACTTAATTCTGGGGTGCATCCCACTTCTGACACCATTTGTGTTAGATAGTGTTGTAGTAGCAAAGAAACTGTAATGCAAGTCAATGTCAAGATTAAGACCTTGTGGTCTTGTGTATTCTTATAATAATCCCATACTCAATGCTGGATCACATCCCACTTCTGATACCATCTGTGTTAGATGGTCTGATAGTAGCAAAAAACTGTAACGCAAGTTCAGGTCAAGACTAAGACTTTGTGGGTTTATTTGATTCTAATAATCATCCCATACTCAATTCTGGATCACATCCCACTTCTGCCACCAGCTGTGTTAGATGGCGTGGTATTAGCAAAATATTGAATGCAAGTTCAGGTCAAGACTAGGACTTTGTGGGTTTATTTCATTCTAATAATCATCCCATACTCAATTCTGGATCACATCCCACTTCTGACACCATCTGTCTTATATGGCGTGGTAGTAGCAAAAAATATAATGCAAGTTCAGGTCAAGCTAGGACTTTGTGGGTTTATTTCATTCTAATAATCATCCCATACTCAATTCTGGATCACATCCCACTTCTGCCACCAGCTGTGTTAGATGGCGTGGTAGTAGCAAAAAAAACTGTAATGCAAGTCCAGGTCGAGACTAAGACTTTGTGGGTTTATTTCATTCTAATAATCATCCCATACTCAATTCTGGATCACATCCCACTTTTGACACCATCTGTGTTAGATGGTGTGGTTGTAGCAAAAAATGTAATGCAAGTTCAGGTCAAGACTAGGACTTTGTGGGTTTATTTCATTCTAATAATCATCCCATACTCAATTCTGGATCACATCCCACTTCTGCCCCCAGCTGTGTTAGATGGCGTGGTAGTAGCAAAAAAAACTATAATGCAAGTTCAGGTCAAGACTAAGACTTTGTGGGTTTATTTCATTCTAATAACCATCCCATACTCAATTCTGGATCACATCCCACTTCTGAAACCAGCTGTGTTAGATGGCGTGGTATTAGCAAAATATTTAATGAAAGTTCAGGTCAAGACTAGGACTTTGTGGGTTTATTTCATTCTAATAATCATCCCATACTCAATTCTGGATCACATCCCACTTCTGACACCATCTGTCTTAGATGGCGTGGTAGTAGCAAAAAATATAATGCAAGTTCAGGTCAAGCTAGGACTTTGTGGGTTTATTTCATTCTAATAATCATCCCATACTCAATTCTGGATCACATCCCACTTCTGCCACCAGCTGTGTTAGATGGCGTGGTAGTAGCAAAAAAACTGTAATGCAAGTCCAGGTCAAGACTAAGACTTTGTGGGTTTATTTCATTCTAATAATCATCACATACTCAATTCTGGATCACATCCCACTTCTGACACCATCTGTGTTAGATGGTGTGGTAGTAGCAAAAAATGTAATGCAAGTTCAGGTCAAGACTAGGACTTTGTGGGTTTATTTCCTTCTAATAATCATCCCATACTCAATTCTGGATCACATCCCACTTCTGCCCCCAGCTGTGTTAGATGGCGTGGTAGTAGCAAAAAAAACTATAATGCAAGTTCAGGTCAAGACTAAGACTTTGTGGGTTTATTTCATTCTAATAACCATCCCATACTCAATTCTGGATCACATCCCACTTCTGACACCATCTTTGTTAGATGGCGTGGTATTAGCAACAAAATTAATGCAAGTTCAGGTCAAGACTAAGACTTTGTGGGTTTATTTCATTCTAATAATAATCCCATACTCAATTCTGGATCACATCCCACTTCTGCCACCAGCTGTGTTAGATGGCGTGGTAGTAACAAAAAAACTTTAATGCAAGTTCAGGTCAAGACTAGGACTTTGTGGGTTTGTTTCATTCTAATAATAATCCCATACTCAATTCTGGATCACATCCCACTTCTGCCACCAGCTGTGTTAGATGGCGTGGTAGTAGCAAAACAACTTTAATGCAAGTCCAGGTCAAGACTAAGACTTTGTGGGTTTATTTCATTCTAATAATCATCCCATACTCAATTCTGGATCACATCCCACTTCTGCCACCATCTGTGATAGATGGCGTGGTAGTAGCAAAAAAACTGTAATGCAAGCACTGCAAAAAGTCAGTGTTCAAAAACAAGGAAAAAAAATACAAAAATGAGGGGTATTTTATTTGAACTAAGCAAAATTGTCTGCCAATAGAACAAGAAAATTTGGCTTGTCAAGACTTTCCAAAAGAAGTCAAATTAGCTAACCTCAATTAACCCAAAAATACCTTAAAATAAGTATATTCTCACAAATAACAAGTGCACTTTTCTTGGTAGAAAAAAAAGAGACCTTTTTGCTCAATATGTTGAAAAATATTCTTAAATTAAGTAAATGCTAGTGCCATTATCTTGACATAATGATTTTTTTTTCATGCTTGAAGTAAGAAATTGTTACTTTAAAAAAATAGTTTTATACTTGTGAGTGTTGATGACACAGCTTTGCAACAGTTGGTATTCTAGTTTCAAGCATGGTTTACTCAATATAGGTCATAAAATCTCAGCTACAAGCTGTAATATCTTACTGAGATCATTTAGGACCAAAACCCTTAAAACAAGTAAAACACTCTAACATAACATCTGCTTAGTGAGAAGAATTATCTTATCAGACAGAAAATAAGCAAATATCACCCTTATTTGAGATATTTAATCTTACTTAGATTTCAGTTTTTGCAGTGAGTCCAGGTCAAGACTAAGACTTGTGAGGGTTTATTTCATTCCAATTACCATGTAATCATTCCCACTTCTGACGCCATCTGTGTTAGCTGGTGTTGCAGTTGCCAAAAAAAAACCTAATGTAAAAACTGTGTGGGTCTATTTCATTTCAATTACTGTTTACCCAATTCTGGGTTGCAGAAGATCCCTCTTCAGACACCACCTGTGTTAGCAAGTGCTGTGGTAGCCTAAACTACATAATGCAAAGCCAAATCAAAGATTTGAAGGTCCAATCCAACGCTGTGTGGGTGTTTTACTTCAGTTTGCCCTGCGCTTCCAACACCCTTTGTGTGAGCTAATGGTATAGTCAAGACCACATAAACGTCAAGTCATGACCAACATTTGTGTTTGCATTCATATGAATTCCACTTCTGGCACAATATGTATCAGAAGTGGAATGTCCAGTGATAGAGATGCACTCGAGATAATCTGACCCCAAATTAAGATCAGAACAAAATGGAGACAACACCAAGACTATTCACTCCAATAGACCCTTAATAAAATATAGATTGCACAATTGGTGTCAGAAGTAGGATGGTTAGCTATTTCCGCAGAGGAGCGGTCAAAACCACATCCTTCAATACCAAGTCAAGGCTAAGGCTTTCAATCTGAAGAGCAATCAATACCAAGACATTGACTTTGTGTCAGAAGTGGGACGGTGTTGTAGTCAAGACTGCACAATCCAAAAACCCAGACTTTGAGGAGGTGAGAACAAGACTCTCCATGCAACCTGTAAACTTGTGGAAAAGGGAAAAAGGCTGTGAAGCATCGACTTATTCAACCCAGTCCACTGAGGCCTGATAAGACGAGCAAACAGCGTGACGCTCGAATGTGAGATGATATGAACCACATCGGTTCACGCAGGCCTGCATCTTGTTTGGCGTCACGGTTTACTCACCACATCCAGCAAATACGACGGTGATAAACGCTTCAAAATGTCAGAAAAAGCAATTCACACGTTCCTATAAAACCCTCCAAAAGATCTTCATCCTTGTGTACCACAACATGGACTGTTCTATTTTTTTTTTTTTCTACTTGGAAAAAGCCGCCTGCCATATTTCCACACAAATAAATGTCATACCGTGACCTCATTAGGTCATTTCAGCCAATTACACATGCAACCCAGTGATTAGCATAAAAACTGACTTTTATTACATCAGGATAACCTTCACAAAGACGTGTGTGATTAACAGCACTTGAAATCCCTTTTTTCATGTTGTGCCTTTTTTTTCCCTCACACACAAATAATGCAATTTAAAAGACAGTTAACATTAAACTAATAATACTGGAACTTTACTGTTTTTTTTTTTATTTATTTATGGTACACCTTGTATACCAGGGGTGTCCAAAGTGCGGCCCGGGGGACATTTGCGGCCCGCAGCTAATTGTTTACCGGCCCGCCACACATTCTGGAAATACTATTGTAAAAATAAAAAAGAACATTAAAAAAAGTGGAATGAGGTGAAATCTAAAGAGACAAAGTTGCAATGTTGACACAAAAGCTGCCATGCAGGCTGTTTTTTTTTCTTTTGTCTTTCTTTATTTTTCTGTTTTTCCCATTGCTCAAAAAAAAATAATAATAACAAAAAATCAATGTTATAATGAATTATTTTCAGGGCTCCAATTACTTCAAATATTTCACTTTAAAATGTTTTATGTGGTAAATATTGCATATATTGTGTAGCAGCCATATAAAAACATCGAAGTTTTCTTTGACAAAAGCGCATAAAACAAACAAAATAATTGTTCCAGCATAAAATCGACTGACATATCTGAAGTTGATCTCTTAACTTAAGTGTTGAAAGTAAAATAAAAACCTAATAAAAATGTATCACTTTATGAGTGGGGCACCTTTTGGATCCAAAATATATTTAGTGATTTTTTATTTATCTTTTCTCTATGATTACTCAAAAATATGAAATAATTCAAATCAATGGTGTCTTGCATTATTGATCTTTTAGGGCTCTAATTACTAAACACTGCATATTTCAGTTTTACTATAAAAAAAACTAAGTTGTTTTTGACAGAAAAGCCATAAAACATTTTTTTTTAATTTGTATTACTTTATATCAACTTGAAGTTGATATAGAGATTTACTGTAAGCGTTAAATAATTTAAAAAAAAATAATAATCTGACTTATTTTTAACATTTTAATGACTGAGACCCTTTATGGTCCCCGGGACCCCTAAAGGTAAAATAAATTTAAAAAATCCATATATTTTGTTACGGTTTGAAAATGAAAAATATCAAAATGGCCCCCACATGCTTTAATTTTTCCGTGTGTGGCCCTCAGTGGAAAAGTTTGGACACCCCTGTTGTATACAGTATCTCTGAAATGGAGGATGCCGAGTAGGATGAATTGTATTTATATACAAAATACTTTTACTACTGATAATATGAATAGAATAAATTATGTAAATAATACAGTACAAAAATATATATATAATACAATTAAATAATAATACTATATAAATGCAACATTTCATTAAGCATCTTATTTAAATTCCAATAACACAAATGTAATAATAACTAAAAAAAATTTTTAAAAAAACACAAACTTTCATGTTTATTTCCTGCATTGACTCCAAAACAAGAATCACCCTTGAAAACATTAAAAAAAATGTTTCTTATAATATTGTGATGCTATACAATACTGTGGTAATAACATTAAAAGGGTAAATAAATACATACACACACATATATGTACATATTGTACATATACATACATACATATAAAAAGATGTAAGTCTTCCTAATGGCTTTTTTTCTCTTTCTATGCAGGCTTTCTTTCATTTTTTTTCTTCTCAAACCTCCCAGCGAGACATCAGTCGCGTGTGTTCTATACCTAAACTGGTTCAAATTAGTGTTTGTCATGTGATAAGTGAAAAATGTAGATTTAATTTATCGACACTACTGGGAAATTAAAAGATGAAGATTCATTTGGTGCACGATGTTATCACTTGCGGTGATGTCGTTGAAGGGTTATAAATTGGAGTTATATTCATAACTGTTGACGTTTCTTTGCAGGTGGGTGTTCAATATGTGCCGAGATAATAGAGGTGAGCCTTCTCCTACTACTCCTCCACCTCCGCACCTCTTGTGCTGCCCACACACACACACACACACACACACACACACACACACACACATATACACACAGTTCTGGCCTCCCTGTCAACTTGTCTCTTGAGTGTCATGGCGGCACATAATAATGCTTCAATAATGCCATAATGCAACATATGTTACATGTACTGTGATGTAATAGTAATGTTTATGTTTCTTAACTAATTTGTCAATACAATTAAAGTGCAAATGAAAATACAGATCCACCACTTTGGTCATAATGTTTGCACTTAAGAAACTTCTCTATGGCTTTAAATGATAAATGGGTTATGAAGTTGGCACGTTGTGTAAATACTAAACAAAGTCAAAATACAATGATTTGCAAATCCTTTTCAACCTATATTCAATTGAATAGACTGCAAAGACAAGATACTTAACGTTCAAACTGGAAAACGTTGTTATTTTTTGCAAATATTAGCTCATTTGGAATTTGATGCCTGCAACATGTTTTCAAAAAAGCTGGCACAAGTGGCAAAAAAGACTGAGAACGTTGAGGAATGCTCATCAAACACTTATTTGGAACATCCCACAGGTGGACAGGCTAATCGGGAACAGGTGGATGCCATGATTGGGTATAAAAGCAGCTTCCATGAAATGCTCAGTCATTCACAAACAAGGATGGGGCGAGGGTCACCCCTTTGTCAACAAATGCGTGAGCAGGTTGTCGAACAGTTTAAGAACAACATTTCTCAACGAGCTATTGCAAGGAATTTAGGGATTTCACCATCTACGGTCCGTAATATCATCAAAAGGTTCAGAGCATCTGGAGAAATCACTGCACGTAACATTGAATGCGTGACCTTCGATCCCTCAGGCGGTACTGCATCAAAAAGCGACATCGGTGTGTAATGGATATCACCACTTGGGCTCAGGAACACTTCAGAAAACCACTGTCAATAACTACAGTTGGTCGCAACATCCGTTAGTGCAAGTTAAAACTCTACTATGCAAAGCGAAAGCCATTTATCAACAACACCCAGAAACGCCCCCAGCTTCGGTGGGCCCGAGCTCATCTAAGACGGACTGTTGCAAAGTGGAAAAGTGTTCTGTGGTCTGACGAGTCCACATTTCAAATTGTTTTTGGAAACTGTAGACGTCGTGTCCTCCGGAACAAATAGGAAAAGAACGATCCAGATTGTTCTAGGCGCAAAGTTGAAAAGCCAGCATCTGTGATGGTATGGGGGTGCATTAGTGCCCAAGGCATGGGTAAGTTACACATCTGCAAAGGCACCATTAATGCTGAAAGGTACATACAGGTTTTGGAGCAACACATGTTGCCATCCAAGCAATGTTATCATGGACGCCCCTGCTTATTTCAGCAAGACAATGCCAAGCCACGTGTTACATCAACGTGGCTTCATAGTAAAAGAGTGCAGGTACTAGACTGGCCTGCCTGTAGTCCAGACCTGTCTCCCATTGAAAATGTGTGGCGCAATTTGAAGCGTAAAATACAACAACGGAGACCCCCGACTGTTGAAGAACTTAAGCTGTACATCAAGCAAGAATGGGAAACCTGAAAAGCTTAAAAAATGTGTCTCTTCAGTTCCCAAACGTTTACTGAGTGTTGTTAAAAGGAAAGGCCATGTAACACAGTGGTAAAAATGCCCCTGTGCCAACTTTTTTGCAATGTGTTGCTGCCATTAAATTCTAAGTTAATGATTATTTGCAAAAAAAAAACAGTTTCTCAGTTGGAACATTAAATATTTTGTCTTTGCAGTCTATTCAATTGAATATAAGTTGAAAAGGATTTGCAAATCATTGTATTCTGTTTTTATTTACGAATTACACAACGTGCCAACTTCACCGTATTTGGGTTTTGTAGCTTCAAGATTCTCAAAGTGCTTTGATACTATTTCCACATTCACCCATTCACTCACCCATTCACACACACTTTCACACACTGATGGTGGGAGCTGCCATGCAAGACCCTAACCACAACCCATCAGGAGCAAGGGTGAAGTGTCTTGCTCATAGACACAACAGACGTGACTAGGGATGACGGTTGCCAGGGATCGAACCAGGAACTCTCAGGTTTCCACGCCGTCCTTCAATTATAGCTCAATTTTAATTCAGCGCAAAATAATATTTCAGCATAGTGGACCTAAATCTTTGAACACTTAAATAAAGGATTTAATATAAAAGAACATAGTTTTTGTATTTGTGTCGTGGTATCAAATGAGTATCTATAGTCATAAAAATTAATTGGTATCAGTATTGACTACTAAAATTCTGGTATCGTGACAACCTGAGCTTAAAACTCTAACCCGTGAGTCTTCAATAGGCATCCTTTTATTTGGCCCATCAAATAACGTTTTATAGAAAACTGATCAATAATAATGTAAGTCGCTTCATATCTCAATGGGTGAGATAAAGTGGACAAGGGTTCAAATCCCAGTCAGGGTGAACGGTACCATGTACAGTCGTGGTCAAAAGTTTTTGTTTCATCTGACATCACATGGACAAAGATAAGACCTTCTGGAGGAAAGTTCTGTGGTCAGATGAAACAAAAATGTAGCTGTTTGGCCACAATACCCAGCAATTGTCATGATCCTTGGTCCGGATCATGTTTTTGTATTTCCTGTTAGTTTTGGACTCCTTTGGTTCCTGTTTGTGACACCTCTGAGTTTGGTTTGGTTGCCATGGCTGCTTATTGTTTTCACCTGCCTCTGGTGTTCGGGACGCTCACCTGTTTCTCATCATAGGCATTATTTAAGCCTGCCTTTGCCGGTCAGTCGGCCTGGCGTCATTGTTCACTTCATGCCTGGTCCACGTAAGATTTGTTTGTTCATACCACAGCTAGTAAGTTTTCTAGTTCATGATTCCAGTGCTAAGTTTTGGTTCTTTAGCTTCTCGTGCGAACGGCACGCTTTCCTTTTGTTTGGTTCCTGTCTTTTTGTACTGTGTAGGATTTATGACAATAAATCATACTCCTTACCTTCACGCTTTGTCCGGAGTTGTCCGTTCTGCATCCCGGGAGAACGACCCCCCTAATGTGACAGCAATATGTTTGGAGGAGAAAAGGTGAGGCCTTTAATCCCAGGAACACCATACCTACTGTTAAGCATGGTGGTGGTAGTATTATGCTCTTGTCCTGTTTTGCTCCCAATGGAACTGGTGCTTTACAGAGAGTAAATGGGACAATGAAAAAGGAGGATTACCTCCAAATTCTTCAGGACAACCTAAAATCATTAGCCCGGAGGTTGGGTCATTGTTAGAATAATTATGTATATATTATCACACTAACTTTAGTATGCTTAAAGTCTGTTGCTTTAGTTATTTAGCTATTGTGCTCAAGTTGGACTTTTGTTTTCTGTGCAAGGACAAAGACTTCCTGTCTGAGGGGTGGCCTCAGCCGTACATGTTATCTTTGTTTTAGCCGGCTAACAGCCAAGGACTTCAATGACCTCAACGAAGATAAGATGACGACACGCAGACGAAGCAGAGACTTCAAGGGCCTCAACGAAGATAAGATTCCAACACGTAGACAAAGTGGGGACAAGGCGAAATCACAAGGCCCCCAGAACATTCCGTCACGTATCGTGCGTCCTGGACCTGCTTTGCATAAAATATGTGACCACTCCTCATACTTGCCAACCTTGAGACCTCCGATACCGGGAGGTGGGGGGTGGGGGCGTGGTCGGGGTGGGGCGGGGGCGTGGTTAAGGGCGTGGTTAATAGGGGAGTATATTTACAGCTAGAATTCACCAACTCAAGTATTTCATATATATATATATATATATATATATATATATATATATATATATATATATATATATATATATATATATATATATGAAATACTTGACTTTCAGTGAATTCTAGCTATATATATATATATGTATATATATTTATTTTATTATACATATAAATAAAATAAATACTTGAATTTCAGTGTTCCGGGGGCTATCCAGTAGATGGCAGTATTGTCCTGTTTAACTTCTCCTCCGTTCATGACTCGGCCACCGTGTTCAATGGAGAAGTCTGTTCTACAAAATGTAGAGGCAACATAATTACATACCCCTTCCCCTTCGAACTGTCCTGGATGAACTGAAATTCTTGTTTCCATTCGTTTTGGAACTTGCAAGCGTATTTCTTCAACTTGCTCGTCGACGGCGTTGCCATGTCTGTAACTTCCTCATTCTTCTGCTACGTCTCCTTGTTGTGTGCGCAGTTGTGCACTCCACTCTCTAAAAGCCGTAGATGTTATGACGTCATTGGGCAGGCAAGCTGTTTATATTGTGGGAAAGCGGACGTGAGAACAGGTTGTCCCCACTCAGGTCCGCATTGAGCTGGAGGGGGCGTGGCCTCCAGCTCCGGCTGAATACCGGGAGTTTGTCGGGAGAAAATTTCTGCCGGGAGGTTATCGGGAGAGGCGCTGAATACCGGGAGTCTCCCGCTAAAAACGGGAGGGTTGGCAAGTATGCCACTCCTTTTAGAGGCAACCTCAGTGATGTTGACTATGGAACTCTGAACAAAAAGATGGACGCAAGAGCTGAACCTTAGAGCGTAGGGCTCCATGCGTTCTCCTCATGAGCTAAATTGAACTCTGTCTCTGATTGATTCCTTGCTTCTTGTCTGATTAATAGATGTCATCAGTGTTTGAACCCGACAGTCTTGGGCGCAGTTGGGTGTTCCAACAGGACAATGACCCCAAACACACGTCAAGAGTGGTAAAGGAATGACTAAATCAGGCTAGAATTAAGGTTTTAGAATGGCCTTCCCAAAGTCCTGACTCAAACATGTGGACAATGCTGAAGAAACAAGTCCATGTCAGAAAACCAACACATTTAGCTGAACTGCACCAATTTTTTCAAGAGGAGTGGTCAAAAATTTAACCAGAAGCTTGTGGATGGCTACCAAAAGCGCCTTATTGCAGTGAAACTTGCCAAGAGACATGTAACCAAAATATTAACATTGCTGTACGTATACTTTTGACCCAGCAGATTTGCTCACATTTCCAGTAGACCCATTATAAATTCATAAAAGAACATCAAACTTCATGAATGTTTTTTTGTGACCAACAAGTATGTGCTCCAATCACTCTATCACAAAAAAAAACAAGAGTTGTAGAAATGATTGGAAACTCAAGACAGCCGTGACATTATGTGCTTTACAAGTGTATGTAAACTTTTGACCACGACTGCACTGTTTTACTGAAATATGACTTATAACACTTACACGTTCGTCATAACACAACTACTGTGTCTTCACACTAATTGTACTATGTTGAGCCTGTCGTGTGTAAACTAGTCTTTCTTGCCAGTCTCTCCATCCAAAGGCCACATAACAAACCGAAAACAATTAGTGGCTCCTTCAGCCTCTGTGAGTGCTCAATAGCAGTGTGTGTGTGTGTGTGTGTGTGTGTGTGTGTGTGTGTGTGTGTGTGTGTGTGTGTGTGTGTGTGTGTGTGTGTGTGTGTGTGTGTGTGTGTGTGAGTGTGTGTGTACGCACACTGGCTTCCTAATTACTTACAAGAAGCCAGAGGCTTGATTTGGAGGGGAAACCGGCGCTAATCAATCCTGGCGTGGTACCTGAGCTTGTTTGTCAGCTTCCAAACAGAAGGAGTCAGATCTGTTTAATTAGCGCCTATCAATGTCGGCCAATAATAATTACACCACACTTGTTTTGCAACACGGCGTTTCAGCAAAGGATCACGGTGTTTGTCTCATTCAAACCGTCCTCTTTTCTTGGCACAGCTCTAAATGCACGCGTCGTCTGCATTCGCCTGAATTATTCACCGACAAATGAAGGGAAATGTCAAAAAGTGACTTGTCTGCTCACAAAAGTGGGGAAAATATAACCTCACCTTTTAAAAAACAGCACTAAAAACCTTATTAGCTTATTTTTATCTTATGCCCCAACCGTTCAAAGATGTTTCAGGAAAGTTGATGAAGCACTTTTTTGCTTAATAAGAAAAATAATAGTAACTGTGAATTGTTGCGTCGGACCAGCTCTTCCTCCCAGGGAATCTAAATTACTGGTCAATCCCAAGTTCTTTCGATGACATATATGCTGAGTAAGAAGGACCATCAAGACAGAATTTGAATATTTTCAAGTTTTACTGAAATTTCAGGAGATCAACTTAATCAATACATTCATATCGGCTACTCTAGTTGATCTGGCATTCCAAGGGAAAAACCAAATTCTTTTTACACAAAGAAAACCCCCATCTCTCCCCCTCGCAACACTGATAAGGGAAGAGTGGGTGTTGTAGTTCACATCCCAAAGGTGAAGACACTAACCAGGCATCTAAAATGTCTGAAGAAACTGGTAGAAGGAACAAAGGAAAAGTACTAGCTACTCTAAACATGGCTATGTAAAAAGAAAGAACTCTTAAACATATATGCATCCTTCCACAGAGTGAATTATGGTTAAAAAGTATTTTGAAAAGTGTGATACCCAAATATCATGAGAAATATTCTGTTTTCAGAACAGGTTGGGGATTAGGTTTTCAAACTCTGTACGTATAAAGTTTATCATTAAAAGTTTGTTTACTGTCCTGATCCGTGGTCCGGATCATGTTTTATGTTCTGTTAGTTTTGGACTCCACTCTTCAAAAAGTCAGTGTTCAAAAACAAGAAAAAAATTACAAAAATTAGGGGTATTTTACTTGAACTAAGCAAAATTATCTGCCAATAAAACAAGAAAATGTGGCTTGTCAAGACTTTTCAAAACAAGTGAAATTAGCTAACCTCAATGAACCCAAAAATACCTTAAAATAAGTATATTCTCACTAATAACAAGTGCACTTTTCTTGGTAAAAAACTTTTTTTTTTTACCTTTTTGCTCAATATGTGGAAAAATATTCTTAAATAAGTAAATGCTAGTGCCATCATCTTGACATAATGATATGCGCTCGGCATCATTGATTTTTTTTTATCATGCTTGAAGTAAGAAATTAGTACTTTAAAAAAGCAGTTTTATACTTGTGAGTGTTGATGACACAGCTTTGCAACAGTTGGTATTCTAGTTTGAAGCATGTTTTACTCAATATAGGTCATAAAATCTCAGCAACAAGCTGTAATATCTTACTGAGATCATTTAGGACCAAAACCCTTAAAACAAGTAAAACACTCTAACATAGAATCTGCTTAGTGAGAAGAATTATCTTATCAGAAAGAACATAAGCAAATATCACCCTTATTTGAGATATTTAATCTTACTTAGATTTCAGTTTTTGCAGTGCATTAGTTCCTGTTTTTGTGCACCCTTGTTTGTTTTAGTTACCACTATTATTTCCACCTGTCTCTGATTAGTGTTCGCCCGCTCACCTGCTTCGCGAGCACTAATCAGAGGCATTATTTAAGCCTGCCTTTGCTGGTCAGTCGGCCTGGCGTCATTGTTTGCTACGTGCAACCTGCTACGAAAGTTTTGTTCATTTCATGCCACAGTGAGTGAGTATTCCTTGTCCGTAGTCCATGCTAAACAGTAGCATTAGCTTCGAGTGTGACTCGTTTTCCATTTTTTGTACTACTTTGATATTTTGAGGAATAAATCATGTTCCAACCTGCACGCAATGGTGGTCCGTCTGCATTTCGGGAGAACGAACCCCGCAGTATGCTGCGATGGAGTGTCACCAAGCAACCAACTCTCTTGGTTGCTTTGTTGGGTCTGCTCCCCCCACCCCAGCAGACGATGGCGTGGAACACCACAAAGGCCACCACAGTGTATGTTTTTTTGTTGTTGTTTTACTTTTGTGGCTGTGTGTAGAAGTGGCTGGTTGCATCAGCTCTGCTCTTTTAGTGTCTTTAATGTCCTTTGTGTTCTTTGATGTTTCCCTCTTACACACATGTTTATGTGTGCTATGGCTATGAGGGTTTTTTTCCCTTGGCCTTAGTCTGGACCCCGGCCTCGATTGAATTTTTTTTTTTAGTCAGCGATCCTGTTCTGTCTCCCTGTAATGTTTGTCTGCTCTTGAATGGGATTGTGCTGAACATCTTAATTTCCCTTCGGGGATTATTAAAGTATTTCTGATTCTGATTCAGATTTTCATATTTAACAGTAAAGTGTTGAAAAAATTGAAATATTAATAAAGTAATGACTTTAAAAAAAAAAAAAGATTTTTAATATTTGTGCAATAATAAAGAGAAATATACTTTAATTACAATAAAATGTATAACTTACTAAATTGTTTTTCATAATATATTCAAGTAAAACATTTTTTAAATCTGATTATAGGAACTTAATATTTTTTTTAAATACACATATTGTCTAATGCTGTGTTATTTAAATAGGAATTATTTGTAGAAAAAAATAAGAAATAACATTATACATGTGATTAATAGTTTTCTTTTAATGTAAATATTCGACGATTCACTGGTTAAACACTGAGTGCTGGCTCCCTCTGGTGGTTGTCGACGTCAACACACTCATTTGGAGAACTGCAGGCAAGTGAAAGTAACCTTTTTTTTCCAAGTGACGTCATAGGTTGACATGTGTAACGTCCTTTGAGGGTGAAGATCGCAGCAGATATCTTCTTCTCCATGTTCTGATGGACTACATTAAGAAAGATAGCCCAAAGATAAATAAGTTTGTTTTGGGTTGGGGTTTTTTTTTTTTTAACTGCGGCTGAACTCCTGTTGGCCTCACTGTCTGTTGCCACGGCAACCGGGTCACACAACATCACTATTGGCCTTTTCTCATGCAGCTTGCTTGATTAGTGTCTGGCTAGTTTTGGAAAG
>NC_084733.1:18731521-18736521 GCF_033978785.1 Entelurus aequoreus
GAAGAAGCTGGGAGCGTGCAGGAAGTGTCTTGGGTATCACGACGCAGGTGGCTACTGCAGAGACACCTTCCTATGCGGAAACCAAGACTGCAAAAGGGCAAGCGGCACACCTGACCACCACTACTTCCTATGCCCAACAGCAGAGGCCAGAAGAGAAGGAAGCAAAGGTGCAAAAGGAGGAAAAGAAGGAAAAGGTAAATTCACTGAGGAACAGGAGGCCTTCTTGTCACAACTTGCCCCAGAACTGGCAGAGAAGGGCAGAAAGGCATTCTCAAACCGAGCCTCAATGACTCTCAAATCAGCGGGCCAGTCTGAACTGCTGAAGGAAACTGGGCTGGCTGAGTTACCAGTGATGATGATGTTGATGATGGTCACAGCTAACGCAGGTCAGAAGATTGGCACACTTATAGACCTGGCATCCGACACAAATTACATCACTCACAAAGCTGCCGAAAGACTTGGCCTGAGAAGTGAAGACATAGCGCTGGTCGTACATGGAGTTGGAGGCATGACAATGAAAGTCAGGACGAAAAGGTACCTCCTGAAGGTCCGAGTCAAGACTCCCAAGGGGACTGAGCGAGCACATCAACTGGTCTGCTATGGCCTGGAGCAAATTGCAAAGGTCCATCAAGCAACTGAACCCGAAAAGTTGAAAAGCTTCTTCCCAGATGTCCAGCTTGAGGAGTTAGAAAGACCAGAGGAAGTCGAGCTCCTCATAAGTCATCGCGAGGGACGACTCGCACCTCAAAGACTAAAAGTCATCGGTGACCTTGTCCTATGGGAGAGCCCCCTGGGCAAAACAGTCGGTGGAGCACACCCTGACTTGCTCGAAGAAGTGGAGGTGGCAGCATATGAGTCAAGAACCCACTTTGCCCGCTCCATGAGAACCGCTGCTGTCCGATACCAAGAGATCATAGTCCCAGCGTCTGAGCCAGGCCGGCTACAGCAGGACGATGTGGCCCACGCAACTACATCTGCCAGTAACCGTGAATTTCTTGATTGGTGGCACTGGGACAGCATCGGAGCTGCATGTGAGCCGAAATGTGGAAGCTGCCGGTGTGGAAACTGTCCTCCAGGAGGAAAGGACATGACCCTGGCGGAGGAGAGGGAGTTTGAGATCATTAAAGGAGGACTCACCTACAAGATGGAGGACTCTCACTCCTCAACTCCACACTGGGATGCCAAATATCCCTGGACTGAAAATCCAGCCTCTCTCCCCAACAACAAAAGAGCAGTCCAAGCTTGCTTCTTGAGAATGGAAAAGCAACTGAGCAAAGACCCAGACTGGAAAGTTGCATATTCCACCCAGATCCATGAAATGGTCCAAAGAGGCGCAGCCATAAAACTCACCAATGAAGTCATGGAGAAGTGGAAAGGACCAGTTTGGTATGTCAGCCACTTGGTGGCGCCAAATCCCCATTCAGTGACTACACCAGTTCGTATTGTCTGGAACAGCAGCCAAAAATACAACGGAGTGAGCATGAATGATCTTCTCCTAAAAGGACCAGATGTTCTCAACCCCATCAGAGCTGTCCTGCTCCGATTCAGAGAAGGAGTGAACGCAGCTCTGGGCGACATCAGAAAGATGTATAACTCTGTCTGGTTGGAAGAGCGAGAGATGCATCTGCACAGGTTCCTGTGGAGAGACAGCCCAGAAGAGGAAATCAGTGAGTATGCCGTCACCAGAGTCAATATGGGCGACAAACCTGCTGGCTGCATTGCTCAATTGGCCATGAGGGAAACTGCAAGTCTGCCCAACTTCACTCACCTGCAGGATGAACGCAGAGTCATTGAAGAAGACAGCTACGTGGATGACCTGTTGACCTCCCACAATGACCTGAACAGACTTGGCCAAATCACAGCTGGAGTTGAAGAGGTCCTAAAGGCTGGAGGCTTCTTCCTCAAACCATGGGTCAGGTCAGGGCAAAGTGGGAGGAAAGAAACTGAAGCGGATGTCCTAAAGCCAGAGCAAGGAAACACCTTGATTCTTCCAAACCAAATAAGAGAAGGAGAGAACAAAGCCCTGGGCATCGGCTACCAGGTGGACAAAGACAAACTGTACATGCTGACGGCGGTTAACTTTTCCAATAGGAAGAAAAAGATGAGAGTTGGCAAAGATCTTCTTGAAGAGGAGGTGAGAGCTGAAACGCCTAACCCACTGACGAGGAGAGCTCTCCTAAGCCAAGTTGCTGCACTGTACGACCCAATCGGCCTAGTTGCACCGGTCAAGCAGAAGGGAGCAATTCTCGTCCGTAAAGCATTCCAAGAAGGAGGGGGTGGCAAGCTGACCCAAGAAACCTGGGATCAACCTCTTTCAGAAAGACTCAGGGAAGAAGCCATACAGCTCTTCGAGGAATATGCCCAGCTTGGACAGGTGAAATTCCACAGGAGCCTCACACCGCCCGACTGGAAAGGGAAACCCTACGGCATCACATTTTCTGACGGAAGTGACAAAACCTATGGTGCTGTGATGTACGTCAGATGGGAGACAAGTCACGGAACTGAAGTTCGATTCGTGGAAGCAAAGGCCAAACTGACACCCCTGGACCAAAAGGGAGATGCTGTAAAAGCAGAAATCTGTGGCGCAGTCTTTGCTGCCAGAATTCGGAAGTACGTGGAGAAACATGCCCGTATGAAGATTGAGAAATGGTTCCACCTACTGGACAGTCAAACAGTCCTCGGGGCCATCCAACGAGAATCATACGGATACCAAACCTTCTTCGCCAACAGAGTGGGCGAAATCCAGATGTCCGGGCCAGTGCAAGACTGGTGGTGGATCAGAGGAGATCTGAACATTGCTGACTTAATAACAAGAGGAGGCAATCCCAAAGACTTAAATGAGGAATCCACATGGCAAAACGGACCAGAGTTCCTGAAGTGGCCAGTGGAGGAGTGGCCTATTCAGTCAGCTGGAGAAGTTGCAGCCCAGGCCAGGGAGAGTGTAAACAAGCTTCAAAGAAAGGCATTCTCTGCTGCACTGACCAGAGCTCAAGCTAAGATGAGTCGGCAAAAAGAAGACCCACTGGCCACTCCGGAAAAGGAAAGTCCCTGTGAAGAATCGAAGCCTATTATGCCAAGAAGAAAACCCACTAGCTGGGTGAAACATCTTGTGGATGTAAAAAGGTTCAGTAGCCTGACAAAACTGATCAGAGTTGTTGCCTGGACACGACGAGCTGCCGAGCAGTGGCTGAAGAGGAGGTCGAACCCAGGACAACCAAAGTGGGAGGCAACACCCAAGCAGGCTGGATTGGCTGGCACTGAACTAGAAGGTGCACGTGAATACGTCTTCCTCGCAGCTCAAGAAGGTGTAACATTCCCAGTCACTACTCTGAGCAGATTGGCAGTATTCAAAGATGTGAAAACTGGACTCCTCGTTTGTGCAGGGAGGATCCAGATATTTAACGAAGATGAGACAGCCGTGCCAGTCTTGCCATTTGAAGCATGGGTGTCAACATTGCTGGCACAAGAATCCCATGACGCTAACCACGAGGGGGTAGCAGGAACCCTTCTACGGATGAGGAAGACAGCGTGGATAATAAAGGGCCGGAGAATTGCCAAGAAAGTAGTTGACAGCTGCATAGTTTGCAGAAAGAACAGAGCAAAGAAGTGTCAACAAATCATGGCAGACTTACCTCCAGAGCGAACCACCCCAGCTGCTCCTTTTGAATTCACAACCATGGACCTATTCGGCCCTTATGAAGTGAAGGATGAAGTCAAGAAAAGAACCAGACTGAAAGTGTGGGGAATCGTCTTCAGTTGCATGGCCTCCCGTGCCATACACACTGAACTAGTGAGTGACCAGTCATCCCAAGGCTTCCTCCTCGCCTATCAGAGGTTCACGTCACTCAGAGGACATCCCAGGAAGCTCTGGTCAGACCCCGGCACAAATTTTGTGGGCGCCAAACCTGCTCTGGAACAGCTGTACACATTCCTTGACCGACTGGACAAGTCTCAAGTCGAAGACATGGCTGCCAACCATGGAACCGAATGGTCCTGGAAGATCCACCCTGCGGATTCTCCCCACAGAAATGGTGCTGCAGAAGCGGCTGTCAGAGTGGTCAAACGGGCCCTGACCAATGTCGGCGGAGATGGTGTCTTCACCTGGGGTGAATTTCAAACCTTCCTCTACATGGCTGCCAACCTTGCAAATGAGCGACCAATCGATGCAAGAACTCAAAGCAGGGAAGACTGTGTGGAATACATCACCCCGAACTCTCTGCTCCTAGGGCGTGCCAACCCTAAGGGAGATCCTGGAGACTTCCAGTTTGATCGCTATCCTTATAAAAGACTGCAAGTAATTCAAGCTGAAGTCACCAAATTCTGGAAGAAATGGAGCCAACTAGCTGGACCCAACCTCTTCATAAGAAACAAATGGCACACCAAAGAGCGAAATGTTTCTGTCGGAGATGTGGTCTGGTTGGCTGACCAAAATGCCCTGAGAGGACAGTACAAGCTGGCCAGAGTAGTCAGAGCCAATACGGACAGCAAAGGCATCGTAAGAGACGTGCTTGTGAGGACCTTTCCCAGCTATCCTGTCCCCATCAAGAAGACAAGCGACAAAGAAAAACCGACCACGAAAACCAAGAGGCTCAGACATCAAATCCCAGCAACAATCCTGCATAGGGATGTCAGACGCCTCATCATTCTAATTCCCATTGAAGAACAAAGGAAAGAAGGACCTGTGTGACCCCATTGGGTTTTGAAAACCATGAGGGCCAAGTGGGAGGTGTGGAGTTGAAACTCAGTGTGAATGAAGTGTCCCTGCCCTGGAAGTAAGGAGCTGTCTCCTCCTTAATCTTACTCCTTGGTGAAGTACCAGAAAGAACTACATTTCCCAGAACACCAAGGTCAAGATGGCCACCAATTGGCTGATTCAAGGCAGCTGTTAAGGAATGGTGGTGCTGTCTCATTTCATGCAAGCAGGCAGAGCGGCAAGACGCAAAAATCTACAAGATCCATCTTTAAAAGACTTCCAACACACCAATGGTCGGTGAATATAC